>NW_025750016.1:0-21294 GCF_021184085.1 Oncorhynchus gorbuscha | reverse complement strand
GCCTAATTAAATAGAGACCATGCCTAATTAAATAGAGACCATGCCTAATTAAATAGAGACCATGACTAATTAAATAGAGACCATGCCTAATTAAATAGAGACCATGAGACCATGACTAATTAAATAGAGACCATGCCTAATTAAATAGAGACCATGCCTAATTAAATAGAGACCATGCCTAATTAAATAGAGACCATGCCTAATTAAATAGAGACCATGCCTAATTAAATAGAGACCATGCCTAGTTAAATAGAGACCATGCCTAATTAAATAGAGACCATGCCTAATTAAATAGAGACCATGCCTAATTAAATAGAGACCATGCCTAATTAAATAGAGACCATGCCTAATTAAATAGAGACCATGCCTAATTAAATAGAGACCATGCCTAATTAAATAGAGACCATGCCTAATTAAATAGAGACCATGCCTAATTAAATAGAGACCATGCCTAATTAAATAGAGACCATGCCTAATTAAATAGAGACCATGCCTAATTAAATAGAGACCAGCCACCTAATTAAATAGAGACCATGCCTAATTAAATAGAGACCATGCCTAGTTAAATAGAGACCATGCCTAATTAAATAGAGACCATGCCTAGTTAAATAGAGACCATGCCTAATTAAATAGAGACCATGCCTAATTAAATAGAGACCATGCCTAATTAAATAGAGACCATGCCTAATTAAATAGAGACCATGCCTAATTAAATAGAGACCATGCCTAATTAAATAGAGACCATGCCTAATTAAATAGAGACCATGCCTAATTAAATAGAGACCATGCCTAATTAAATAGAGACCATGCCTAGTTAAATAGAGACCATGCCTAATTAAATAGAGACCATGCCTAATTAAATAGAGACCATGCCTAATTAAATAGAGACCATGCCTAGTTAAATAGAGACCATGCCTAATTAAATAGAGACCATGCCTAGTTAAATAGAGACCATGCCTAATTAAATAGAGACCATGCCTAATTAAATAGAGACCATGCCTAATTAAATAGAGACCATGCCTAGTTAAATAGAGACCATGCCTAATTAAATAGAGACCATGCCTAATTAAATAGAGACCATGCCTAATTAAATAGAGACCATGCCTAATTAAATAGAGACCATTAAATAGAGCCTAACCATGCCTAGTTAAATAGAGACCATGCCTAGTTAAATAGAGACCATGCCTAATTAAATAGAGACCATGCCTAATTAAATAGAGACCATGCCTAGTTAAATAGAGACCATGCCTAATTAAATAGAGACCATGCCTAGTTAAATAGAGACCATGCCTAATTAAATAGAGACCATGCCTAATTAAATAGAGACCATGCCTAGTTAAATAGAGACCATGCCTAATTAAATAGAGACCATGCCTAATTAAATAGAGACCATGCCTAGTTAAATAGAGACCATGCCTAATTAAATAGAGACCATGCCTAATTAAATAGAGACCATGCCTAATTAAATAGAGACCATGCCTAGTTAAATAGAGACCATGCCTAGTTAAATAGAGACCATGCCTAATTAAATAGAGACCATGCCTAATTAAATAGAGACCATGCCTAATTAAATAGAGACCATGCCTAGTTAAATAGAGACCATGCCTAGTTAAATAGAGACCATGCCTAATTAAATAGAGACCATGCCTAGTTAAATAGAGACCATGCCTAATTAAATAGAGACCATGCCTAGTTAAATAGAGACCATGCCTAATTAAATAGAGACCATGCCTAGTTAAATAGAGACCATGCCTAATTAAATAGAGACCATGCCTAATTAAATAGAGACCATGCCTAATTAAATAGAGACTATGCCTAATTAAATAGAGACCATGCCTAATTAAATAGAGACCATGCCTAGTTAAATAGAGACCATGCCTAGTTAAATAGAGACCATGCCTAATTAAATAGAGACCATGCCTAGTTAAATAGAGACCATGCCTAATTAAATAGAGACCATGCCTAGTTAAATAGAGACCATGCCTAGTTAAATAGAGACCATGCCTAATTAAATAGAGACCATGCCTAGTTAAATAGAGACCATGCCTAATTAAATAGAGACCATGCCTAGTTAAATAGAGACCATGCCTAATTAAATAGAGACCATGCCTAGTTAAATAGAGACCATGCCTAGTTAAATAGAGACCATGCCTAATTAAATAGAGACCATGCCTAATTAAATAGAGAACATGCCTAGTTAAATAGAGACCATGCCTAATTAAATAGAGACCATGCCTAGTTAAATAGAGACCATGCCTAATTAAATAGAGACCATGCCTAATTAAATAGAGACCATGCCTAATTAAATAGAGACCATGCCTAATTAAATAGAGACCATGCCTAATTAAATAGAGACCATGCCTAGTTAAATAGAGACCATGCCTAATTAAATAGAGACCATGCCTAGTTAAATAGAGACCATGCCTAATTAAATAGAGACCATGCCTAATTAAATAGAGACCATGCCTAATTAAATAGAGACCATGCCTAATTAAATAGAGACCATGCCTAGTTAAATAGAGATCATGCCTAATTAAATAGAGACCATGCCGAGTTAAATAGAGACCATGCCTAATTAAATAGAGACCATGCCTAATTAAATAGAGACCATGCCTAATTAAATAGAGACCATGCCTAATTAAATAGAGACCATGCCTAGTTAAATAGAGATCATGCCTAATTAAATAGAGACCATGCCTAGTTAAATAGAGACCATGCCTAATTAAATAGAGACCATGCCTAATTAAATAGAGACCATGCCTAATTAAATAGAGACCATGCCTAGTTAAATAGAGACCATGCCTAATTAAATAGAGACCATGACTAGTTAAATAGAGACCATGCCTAATTAAATAGAGACCATGCCTAGTTAAATAGAGACCATACCTAATTAAATAGAGACCATGCCTAGTTAAATAGAGACCATGCCTAATTAAATAGAGACCATGCCTAGTTAAATAGAGACCATGCCTAGTTAAATAGAGACCATGCCTAATTAAATAGAGATCATGCCTAGTTAAATAGAGACCATGCCTAATTAAATAGAGACCATGCCTAGTTAAATAGAGACCATGCCTAATTAAATAGAGACCATGCCTAATTAAATAGAGACCATGCCTAGTTAAATAGAGACCATGCCTAATTAAATAGAGACCATGCCTAATTAAATAGAGACCATGCCTAATTAAATAGAGACCATGCCTAGTTAAATAGAGACCATGCCTAATTAAATAGAGACCATGCCTAATTAAATAGAGACCATGCCTAATTAAATAGAGACCATGCCTAGTTAAATAGAGACCATGCCTAATTAAATAGAGACCATGCCTAGTTAAATAGAGACCATGCCTAATTAAATAGAGACCATGCCTAGTTAAATAGAGACCATGCCTAATTAAATAGAGACCATGCCTAATTAAATAGAGACCATGCCTAGTTAAATAGAGACCATGCCTAATTAAATAGAGACCATGCCTAATTAAATAGAGACCATGCCTAATTAAATAGAGACCATGCCTAATTAAATAGAGACCATGCCTAGTTAAATAGAGACCATGACTAATTAAATAGAGACCATGCCTAAATAAATAGAGACCATGCCTAATTAAATAGAGACCATGCCTAGTTAAATAGAGACCATGCCTAATTAAATAGAGACCATGCCTAATTAAATAGAGACCATGCCTAATTAAATAGAGACCATGCCTAGTTAAATAGAGACCATGCCTAATTAAATAGAGACCATGACTAGTTAAATAGAGACCACGCCTAATTAAATAGAGACCATGCCTAGTTAAATAGAGACCATGCCTAATTAAATAGAGACCGTGCCTAGTTAAATAGAGACCATGCCTAATTAAATAGAGACCGTGCCTAGTTAAATAGAGACCGTGCCTAGTTAAATAGAGACCATACCTAATTAAATAGAGACCATGCCTAGTTAAATAGAGACCATGCCTAATTAAATAGAGACCGTGCCTAGTTAAATAGAGACCGTGCCTAGTTAAATAGAGACCGTGCCTAGTTAAATAGAGACCATACCTAATTAAATAGAGACCATGCCTAGTTAAATAGAGACCATGCCTAATTAAATAGAGACCATGCCTAGTTAAATAGAGACCATGCTTAATTAAATAGAGACCATGCCTAGTTAAATAGAGACCATGCCTAATTAAATAGAGACCATGCCTAGTTAAATAGAGACCATGCCTAATTAAATAGAGACCATGCCTAATTAAATAGAGACCATGCCTAGTTAAATAGAGACCATGCCTAATTAAATAGAGACCTTGCCTAATTAAATAGAGACCATGCCTAATTAAATAGAGACCATGCCTAATTAAATAGAGACCATGCCTAGTTAAATAGAGACCATGCCTAATTAAATAGAGACCATGCCTAATTAAATAGAGACCATGCCTAGTTAAATAGAGACCATGCCTAATTAAATAGAGACCATGCCTAGTTAAATAGAGACCATGCCTAATTAAATAGAGACCATGCCTAGTTAAATAGAGACCATGCCTAATTAAATAGAGACCATGCCTAATTAAATAGAGACCATGCCTAGTTAAATAGAGACCATGCCTAATTAAATAGAGACCATGCCTAATTAAATAAAGACCATGCCTAATTAAATAGAGACCATGCCTAATTAAATAGAGAACATTCCTAGTTAAATAGAGACCATGCCTAATTAAATAGAGACCATGCCTAACTAAATAGAGACCATGCCTAATTAAATAGAGACCATGCCTAGTTAAATAGAGACCATGCCTAATTAAATAGAGACCATGCCTAGTTAAATAGAGACCATGCCTAATTAAATAGAGACCATGCCTAGTTAAATAGAGACCATGCCTAGTTAAATAGACACCATGCCTAATTAAATAGAGACCATGCCTAATTAAATAGAGACCATGCCAAATTAAATAGAGACCATGCCTAGTTAAATAGAGACCATGCCTAATTAAATAGAGACCATGCCTAGTTAAATAGAGACCATGCCTAATTAAATAGAGACCATGCCTAGTTAAATAGAGACCATGCCTAGTTAAATAGAGACCATGCCTAATGAAATAGAGACCATGCCTAGTTAAATAGAGACTATGCCTAATTAAATAGACACCAATATGAAAGGAAAGAGTCATGATTTGTTATTGAAAGATAAAAGACAAAAGCATTCTCACCCATTCCAGCTTTGAAATGTAGCTTTGTCAACTGTTCTTTTTTTAGTAGTTGTGCAACACCATTTTTCTAATTATGCTTAAATTACTTTGAAGGACTACTGTTCCTGCCAACTCATTTAATGTACAAAAATGGCATGACAGTGAAAGGGTAATACAATTTAAGATCCATTCTATCAAATCATTACGCCACGAACTAGCCTAATTAAATAGAGACCATGCCTAATTAAATAGAGACCATGCCTAATTAAATAGAGACCATGACTAATTAAATAGAGACCATGCCTAATTAAATAGAGACCATGCCTAATTAAATAGAGACCATGCCTAATTAAATAGACACCATGCCTAATTAAATAGACACCATGCCTAATTAAATAGAGACCATGCCTAATTAAATAGAGACCATGCCTAATTAAATAGAGACCATGCCTAATTAAATAGAGACCATGCCTAATTAAATAGAGACCATGACTAATTAAATAGAGACCATGCCTAATTAAATAGAGACCATGCCAAATTAAATAGAGACCATGCCTAGTTAAATAGAGACCATGCCTAATTAAATAGAGACCATGCCTAATTAAATAGAGACCATGCCTAGTTAAATAGAGACCATGCCTAGTTAAATAGAGACCATGCCTAATTAAATAGAGACCATGCCTAGTTAAATAGAGACCATGCCTAATTAAATAGAGACCATGCCTAGTTAAATAGAGACCATGCCTAATTAAATAGATACCATGACTAGTTAAATAGAGACCATGCCTAATTAAATAGAGACCATGCCTAGTTAAATAGAGACCATGCCTAATTAAATAGAGACCATGCCTAGTTAAATAGAGACCATGCCTAATTAAATAGAGACCATGCCTAGTTAAATAGAGACCATGCCTAGTTAAATAGAGACCATGCCTAATGAAATAGAGACCATGCCTAGTTAAATAGAGACTATGCCTAATTAAATAGACACCAATATGAAAGGAAAGAGTCATGATTTGTTATTGAAAGATAAAAGACAAAACCATTCTCACCCATTCCAGCTTTGAAATGTGGCTTTGTCAACTGTTCTTTTTTTAGTAGTTGTGCAACACCATTTTTCTAATTATGCTTAAATTACTTTGAAGGACTACTGTTCCTGCCAACTCATTTAATGTACAAAAATGGCATGACAGTGAAAGGGTAATACAATTTAAGATCCATTCTATCAAATCATTGCCACGAACTAGCCTAATTAAATAGAGACCATGCCTAATTAAATAGAGACCATGCCTAATTAAATAGAGACCATGACTAATTAAATAGAGACCATGCCTAATTAAATAGAGACCATGCCTAATTAAATAGAGACCATGCCTAATTAAATAGACACCATGCCTAATTAAATAGACACCATGCCTAATTAAATAGATACCATGCCTAATTAAATAGAGACCATGCCAAATTAAATAGACACCATGCCTAATTAAATAGAGACCATGCCTAATTAAATAGAGACCATGCCTAGTTAAATAGAGACCATGCCTAGTTAAATAGAGACCATGCCTAATTAAATAGAGACCATGCCTAGTTAAATAGAGACCATGCCTAATTAAATAGAGACCATGCCTAGTTAAATAGAGACCATGCCTAATTAAATAGAGACCATGCCTAGTTAAATAGAGACCATGCCTAATTAAATAGAGACCATGCCTAGTTAAATAGAGACCATGCCTAGTTAAATAGAGACCATGCCTAATGAAATAGAGACCATGCCTAGTTAAATAGAGGCTATGCCTAATTAAATAGACACCAATATGAAAGGAAAGAGTCATGATTTGTTATTGAAAGATAAAAGACAAAAGCATTCTCACCCATTCCAGCTTTGAAATGTAGCTTTGTCAACTGTTCTTTTTTTAGTAGTTGTGCAACACCATTTTTCTAATTATGCTTAAATTACTTTGAAGGACTACTGTTCCTGCCAACTCATTTAATGTACAAAAATGGCATGACAGTGAAAGGGTAATACAATTTAAGATCCATTCTATCAAATCATTACGCCACGAACTAGCCTAATTAAATAGAGACCATGCCTAATTAAATAGAGACCATGCCTAATTAAATAGAGACTATGACTAATTAAATAGAGACCATGCCTAATTAAATAGAGACCATGCCTAATTAAATAGAGACCATGCCTAATTAAATAGAGACCATGCCTAATTAAATAGACACCATGCCTAATTAAATAGACACCATGCCTAATTAAATAGAGACCATGCCTAATTAAATAGAGACCATGCCTAATTAAATAGAGACCATGCCTAATTAAATAGAGACCATGACTAATTAAATAGAGACCATGCCTAATTAAATAGAGACCATGCCAAATTAAATAGAGACCATGCCTAGTTAAATAGAGACCATGCCTAATTAAATAGAGACCATGCCTAATTAAATAGAGACCATGCCTAGTTAAATAGAGACCATGCCTAGTTAAATAGAGACCATGCCTAATTAAATAGAGACCATGCCTAGTTAAATAGAGACCATGCCTAATTAAATAGAGACCATGCCTAGTTAAATAGAGACCATGCCTAATTAAATAGATACCATGACTAGTTAAATAGAGACCATGCCTAATTAAATAGAGACCATGCCTAGTTAAATAGAGACCATGCCTAATTAAATAGAGACCATGCCTAGTTAAATAGAGACCATGCCTAATTAAATAGAGACCATGCCTAGTTAAATAGAGACCATGCCTAGTTAAATAGAGACCATGCCTAATGAAATAGAGACCATGCCTAGTTAAATAGAGACTATGCCTAATTAAATAGACACCAATATGAAAGGAAAGAGTCATGATTTGTTATTGAAAGATAAAAGACAAAAGCATTCTCACCCATTCCAGCTTTGAAATGTAGCTTTGTCAACTGTTCTTTTTTTAGTAGTTGTGCAACACCATTTTTCTAATTATGCTTAAATTACTTTGAAGGACTACTGTTCCTGCCAACTCATTTAATGTACAAAAATGGCATGACAGTGAAAGGGTAATACAATTTAAGATCCATTCTATCAAATCATTACGCCACGAACTAGCCTAATTAAATAGAGACCATGCCTAATTAAATAGAGACCATGCCTAATTAAATAGAGACCATGACTAATTAAATAGAGACCATGCCTAATTAAATAGAGACCATGCCTAATTAAATAGAGACCATGCCTAATTAAATAGAGACCATGCCTAATTAAATAGACACCATGCCTAATTAAATAGAGACCATGCCTAATTAAATAGAGACCATGCCTAATTAAATAGAGACCATGCCTAATTAAATAGAGACCATGACTAATTAAATAGAGACCATGCCTAATTAAATAGAGACCATGCCAAATTAAATAGAGACCATGCCTAGTTAAATAGAGACCATGCCTAATTAAATAGAGACCATGCCTAATTAAATAGAGACCATGCCTAGTTAAATAGAGACCATGCCTAGTTAAATAGAGACCATGCCTAATTAAATAGAGACCATTAGTTAAATAGAGACCATGCCTAATTAAATAGAGACCATGCCTAGTTAAATAGAGACCATGCCTAATTAAATAGATACCATGACTAGTTAAATAGAGACCATGCCTAATTAAATAGAGACCATGCCTAGTTAAATAGAGACCATGCCTAATTAAATAGAGACCATGCCTAGTTAAATAGAGACCATGCCTAATTAAATAGAGACCATGCCTAGTTAAATAGAGACCATGCCTAGTTAAATAGAGACCATGCCTAATGAAATAGAGACCATGCCTAGTTAAATAGAGACTATGCCTAATTAAATAGACACCAATATGAAAGGAAAGAGTCATGATTTGTTATTGAAAGATAAAAGACAAAAGCATTCTCACCCATTCCAGCTTTGAAATGTAGCTTTGTCAACTGTTCTTTTTTTAGTAGTTGTGCAACACCATTTTTCTAATTATGCTTAAATTACTTTGAAGGACTACTGTTCCTGCCAACTCATTTAATTTTACAAAAATGGCATGACAGTGAAAGGGTAATACAATTTAAGATCCATTCTATCAAATCATTACGCCACGAACTAGCCTAATTAAATAGAGACCATGCCTAATTAAATAGAGACCATGCCTAATTAAATAGAGCCTAATTAAATAGAGACCAGCCTAATTAAATAGAGACCATGCCTAATTAAATAGAGACCATGCCTAATTAAATAGACACCATGCCTAATTAAATAGACACCATGCCTAATTAAATAGATACCATGCCTAATTAAATAGAGACCATGCCAAATTAAATAGACACCATGCCTAATTAAATAGAGACCATGCCTAATTAAATAGAGACCATGCCTAGTTAAATAGAGACCATGCCTAGTTAAATAGAGACCATGCCTAATTAAATAGAGACCATGCCTAGTTAAATAGAGACCATGCCTAATTAAATAGAGACCATGCCTAGTTAAATAGAGACCATGCCTAATTAAATAGAGACCATGCCTAGTTAAATAGAGACATGCCTAATTAAATAGAGACCATGCCTAGTTAAATAGAGACTATGCCTAATTAAATAGACACCAATATGAAAGGAAAGAGTCATGATTTGTTATTGAAAGATAAAAGACAAAAGCATTCTCACCCATTCCAGCTTTGAAATGTAGCTTTGTCAACTGTTCTTTTTTTAGTAGTTGTGCAACACCATTTTTCTAATTATGCTTAAATTACTTTGAAGGACTACTGTTCCTGCCAACTCATTTAATGTACAAAAATGGCATGACAGTGAAAGGGTAATACAATTTAAGATCCATTCTATCAAATCATTACGCCACGAACTAGCCTAATTAAATAGAGACCATGCCTAATTAAATAGAGACCATGCCTAATTAAATAGAGACTATGACTAATTAAATAGAGACCATGCCTAATTAAATAGAGACCATGCCTAATTAAATAGAGACCATGCCTAATTAAATAGACACCATGCCTAATTAAATAGACACCATGCCTAATTAAATAGAGACCATGCCTAATTAAATAGAGACCATGCCTAATTAAATAGAGACCATGCCTAATTAAATAGAGACCATGACTAATTAAATAGAGACCATGCCTAATTAAATAGAGACCATGCCAAATTAAATAGAGACCATGCCTAGTTAAATAGAGACCATGCCTAATTAAATAGAGACCATGCCTAATTAAATAGAGACCATGCCTAGTTAAATAGAGACCATGCCTAGTTAAATAGAGACCATGCCTAATTAAATAGAGACCATGCCTAGTTAAATAGAGACCATGCCTAATTAAATAGAGACCATGCCTAGTTAAATAGAGACCATGCCTAATTAAATAGATACCATGACTAGTTAAATAGAGACCATGCCTAATTAAATAGAGACCATGCCTAGTTAAATAGAGACCATGCCTAATTAAATAGAGACCATGCCTAGTTAAATAGAGACCATGCCTAATTAAATAGAGACCATGCCTAGTTAAATAGAGACCATGCCTAGTTAAATAGAGACCATGCCTAATGAAATAGAGACCATGCCTAGTTAAATAGAGACTATGCCTAATTAAATAGACACCAATATGAAAGGAAAGAGTCATGATTTGTTATTGAAAGATAAAAGACAAAAGCATTCTCACCCATTCCAGCTTTGAAATGTAGCTTTGTCAACTGTTCTTTTTTTAGTAGTTGTGCAACACCATTTTTCTAATTATGCTTAAATTACTTTGAAGGACTACTGTTCCTGCCAACTCATTTAATGTACAAAAATGGCATGACAGTGAAAGGGTAATACAATTTAAGATCCATTCTATCAAATCATTACGCCACGAACTAGCCTAATTAAATAGAGACCATGCCTAATTAAATAGAGACCATGCCTAATTAAATAGAGACCATGACTAATTAAATAGAGACCATGCCTAATTAAATAGAGACCATGCCTAATTAAATAGAGACCATGCCTAATTAAATAGACACCATGCCTAATTAAATAGACACCATGCCTAATTAAATAGAGACCATGCCTAATTAAATAGAGACCATGCCTAATTAAATAGAGACCATGCCTAATTAAATAGAGACCATGACTAATTAAATAGAGACCATGCCTAATTAAATAGAGACCATGCCAAATTAAATAGAGACCATGCCTAGTTAAATAGAGACCATGCCTAATTAAATAGAGACCATGCCTAATTAAATAGAGACCATGCCTAGTTAAATAGAGACCATGCCTAGTTAAATAGAGACCATGCCTAATTAAATAGAGACCATGCCTAGTTAAATAGAGACCATGCCTAATTAAATAGAGACCATGCCTAGTTAAATAGAGACCATGCCTAATTAAATAGATACCATGACTAGTTAAATAGAGACCATGCCTAATTAAATAGAGACCATGCCTAGTTAAATAGAGACCATGCCTAATTAAATAGAGACCATGCCTAGTTAAATAGAGACCATGCCTAATTAAATAGAGACCATGCCTAGTTAAATAGAGACCATGCCTAGTTAAATAGAGACCATGCCTAATGAAATAGAGACCATGCCTAGTTAAATAGAGACTATGCCTAATTAAATAGACACCAATATGAAAGGAAAGAGTCATGATTTGTTATTGAAAGATAAAAGACAAAAGCATTCTCACCCATTCCAGCTTTGAAATGTAGCTTTGTCAACTGTTCTTTTTTTAGTAGTTGTGCAACACCATTTTTCTAATTATGCTTAAATTACTTTGAAGGACTACTGTTCCTGCCAACTCATTTAATGTACAAAAATGGCATGACAGTGAAAGGGTAATACAATTTAAGATCCATTCTATCAAATCATTACGCCACGAACTAGCCTAATTAAATAGAGACCATGCCTAATTAAATAGAGACCATGCCTAATTAAATAGAGATCATGACTAATTAAATAGAGACCATGCCTAATTAAATAGAGACCATGCCTAATTAAATAGAGACCATGCCTAATTAAATAGACACCATGCCTAATTAAATAGACACCATGCCTAATTAAATAGATACCATGCCTAATTAAATAGAGACCATGCCAAATTAAATAGACACCATGCCTAATTAAATAGAGACCATGCCTAATTAAATAGAGACCATGCCTAGTTAAATAGAGACCATGCCTAGTTAAATAGAGACCATGCCTAATTAAATAGAGACCATGCCTAGTTAAATAGAGACCATGCCTAATTAAATAGAGACCATGCCTAGTTAAATAGAGACCATGCCTAATTAAATAGAGACCATGACTAGTTAAATAGAGACATGCCTAATTAAATAGAGACCATGCCTAGTTAAATAGAGACTATGCCTAATTAAATAGACACCAATATGAAAGGAAAGAGTCATGATTTGTTATTGAAAGATAAAAGACAAAAGCATTCTCACCCATTCCAGCTTTGAAATGTAGCTTTGTCAACTGTTCTTTTTTTAGTAGTTGTGCAACACCATTTTTCTAATTATGCTTAAATTACTTTGAAGGACTACTGTTCCTGCCAACTCCTTTAATGTACAAAAATGGCATGACAGTGAAAGGGTAATACAATTTAAGATCCATTCTATCAAATCATTACGCCACGAACTAGCCTAATTAAATAGAGACCATGCCAAATTAAATAGACACCATGCCTAATTAAATAGAGACCATGCCTAATTAAATAGAGACCATGCCTAGTTAAATAGAGACCATGCCTAGTTAAATAGAGACCATGCCTAATTAAATAGAGACCATGCCTAGTTAAATAGAGACCATGCCTAATTAAATAGAGACCATGCCTAGTTAAATAGAGACCATGCCTAATTAAATAGAGACCATGACTAGTTAAATAGAGACCATGCCTAATTAAATAGAGACCATGCCTAGTTAAATAGAGACCATGCCTAATTAAATAGAGACCATGCCTAGTTAAATAGAGACCATGCCTAATTAAATAGAGACCATGCCTAGTTAAATAGAGACCATGCCTAGTTAAATAGAGACCATGCCTAATGAAATAGAGACCATGCCTAGTTAAATAGAGACTATGCCTAATTAAATAGACACCAATATGAAAGGAAAGAGTCATGATTTGTTATTGAAAGATAAAAGACAAAAGCATTCTCACCCATTCCAGCTTTGAAATGTAGCTTTGTCAACTGTTCTTTTTTTAGTAGTTGTGCAACACCATTTTTCTAATTATGCTTAAATTACTTTGAAGGACTACTGTTCCTGCCAACTCATTTAATGTACAAAAATGGCATGACAGTGAAAGGGTAATACAATTTAAGATCCATTCTATCAAATCATTACGCCACGAACTAGCCTAATTAAATAGAGACCATGCCTAATTAAATAGAGACCATGCCTAATTAAATAGAGACCATGACTAATTAAATAGAGACCATGCCTAATTAAATAGAGACCATGCCTAATTAAATAGAGACCATGCCTAATTAAATAGACACCATGCCTAATTAAATAGACACCATGCCTAATTAAATAGAGACCATGCCTAATTAAATAGAGACCATGCCTAATTAAATAGAGACCATGCCTAATTAAATAGAGACCATGACTAATTAAATAGAGACCATGCCTAATTAAATAGAGACCATGCCAAATTAAATAGAGACCATGCCTAGTTAAATAGAGACCATGCCTAATTAAATAGAGACCATGCCTAATTAAATAGAGACCATGCCTAGTTAAATAGAGACCATGCCTAGTTAAATAGAGACCATGCCTAATTAAATAGAGACCATGCCTAGTTAAATAGAGACCATGCCTAATTAAATAGAGACCATGACTAGTTAAATAGAGACCATGCCTAATTAAATAGAGACCATGCCTAGTTAAATAGAGACCATGCCTAATTAAATAGAGACCATTCCTAGTTAAATAGAGACCATGCCTAATTAAATAGAGACCATGCCTAGTTAAATAGAGACCATGCCTAGTTAAATAGAGACCATGCCTAATGAAATAGAGACCATGCCTAGTTAAATAGAGACTATGCCTAATTAAATAGACACCAATATGAAAGGAAAGAGTCATGATTTGTTATTGAAAGATAAAAGACAAAAGCATTCTCACCCATTCCAGCTTTGAAATGTAGCTTTGTCAACTGTTCTTTTTTTAGTAGTTGTGCAACACCATTTTTCTAATTATGCTTAAATTACTTTGAAGGACTACTGTTCCTGCCAACTCATTTAATGTACAAAAATGGCATGACAGTGAAAGGGTAATACAATTTAAGATCCATTCTATCAAATCATTACACCACGAACTAGCCTAATTAAATAGAGACCATGCCTAATTAAATAGAGACCATGCCTAATTAAATAGAGACCATGCCTAATTAAATAGAGACCATGCCTAATTAAATAGAGACCATGCCTAATTAAATAGACACCATGCCTAATTAAATAGAGACCATGCCTAATTAAATAGAGACCATGCCTAATTAAATAGAGACCATGCCTAATTAAATAGACACCATGCCTAATTAAATAGACACCATGCCTAATTAAATAGAGACCATGCCTAATTAAATAGAGACCATGCCAAATTAAATAGAGACCATGCCTAATTAAATAGAGACCATGCCAAATTAAATAGAGACCATGCCTAGTTAAATAGAGACCATGCCTAATTAAATAGAGACCATGCCTAATTAAATAGAGACCATGCCTAGTTAAATAGAGACCATGCCTAGTTAAATAGAGACCATGCCTAATTAAATAGAGACCATGCCTAGTTAAATAGAGACCATGCCTAATTAAATAGAGACCATGCCTAGTTAAATAGAGACCATGCCTAATTAAATAGAGACCATGACTAGTTAAATAGAGACCATGCCTAATTAAATAGAGACCATGCCTAGTTAAATAGAGACCATGCCTAATTAAATAGAGACCATGCCTAGTTAAATAGACACCATGCCTAATTAAATAGAGACCATGCCTAGTTAAATAGAGACCATGCCTAGTTAAATAGAGACCATGCCTAATGAAATAGAAACCATGCCTAGTTAAATAGAGACATGCCTAATTAAATAGAGACCATGCCTAGTTAAATAGAGACTATGCCTAATTAAATAGACACCAATATGAAAGGAAAGAGTCATGATTTGTTATTGAAAGATAAAAGACAAAAGCATTCTCACCCATTCCAGCTTTGAAATGTAGCTTTGTCAACTGTTCTTTTTTTAGTAGTTGTGCAACACCATTTTTCTAATTATGCTTAAATTACTTTGAAGGACTACTGTTCCTGCCAACTCATTTAATGTACAAAAATGGCATGACAGTGAAAGGGTAATACAATTTAAGATCCATTCTATCAAATCATTACGCCACGAACTAGCCTAATTAAATAGAGACCATGCCTAATTAAATAGAGACCATGCCTAATTAAATAGAGACCATGACTAATTAAATAGAGACCATGCCTAATTAAATAGAGACCATGCCTAATTAAATAGAGACCATGCCTAATTAAATAGACACCATGCCTAATTAAATAGAGACCATGCCTAATTAAATAGAGACCATGCCTAGTTAAATAGAGACCATGCCTAATGAAATAGAGACCATGCCTAGTTAAATAGAGACATGCCTAATTAAATAGAGACCATGCCTAGTTAAATAGAGACTATGCCTAGTTAAATAGAGACCATGCCTAATGAAATAGAGACCATGCCTAGTTAAATAGAGACATGCCTAATTAAATAGAGACCATGCCTAGTTAAATAGAGACTATGCCTAATTAAATAGAGACCATGCCTAATTAAATAGAGACCATGCCTAATTAAATAGAGACCATGACTAATTAAATAGAGACCATGCCTAATTAAATAGAGACCATGCCTAATTAAATAGAGACCATGCCTAGTTAAAAATGTAGCTTTGTCAACTGTTCTTTTTTTAGTAGTTGTGCAACACCATTTTTCTAATTATGCTTAAATTACTTTGAAGGACTACTGTTCCTGCCAACTCATTTAATGTACAAAAATGGCATGACAGTGAAAGGGTAATACAATTTAAGATCCATTCTATCAAATCATTACGCCACGAACTAGCCTAATTAAATAGAGACCATGCCTAATTAAATAGAGACCATGCCTAATTAAATAGAGACCATGACTAATTAAATAGAGACCATGCCTAATTAAATAGAGACCATGCCTAATTAAATAGAGACCATGCCTAATTAAATAGACACCATGCCTAATTAAATAGAGACCATGCCTAATTAAATAGAGACCATGCCTAGTTAAATAGAGACCATGCCTAATGAAATAGAGACCATGCCTAGTTAAATAGAGACATGCCTAATTAAATAGAGACCATGCCTAGTTAAATAGAGACTATGCCTAGTTAAATAGAGACCATGCCTAATGAAATAGAGACCATGCCTAGTTAAATAGAGACATGCCTAATTAAATAGAGACCATGCCTAGTTAAATAGAGACTATGCCTAATTAAATAGAGACCATGCCTAATTAAATAGAGACCATGCCTAATTAAATAGAGACCATGACTAATTAAATAGAGACCATGCCTAATTAAATAGAGACCATGCCTAATTAAATAGAGACCATGCCTAATTAAATAGAGACCATGCCTAATTAAATAGAGACCATGCCTAGTTAAATAGAGACCATGCCTAATTAAATAGAGACCATGCCTAATTAAATAGAGACCATGCCTAATTAAATAGAGACCATGCCTAGTTAAATAGAGACCATGCCTAATTAAATAGAGACCATGCCTAGTTAAATAGAGACCATGCCTAATTAAATAGAGACCATGCCTAGTTAAATAGAGACCATGCCTAGTTAAATAGAGACCATGCCTAATTAAATAGAGACCATGCCTAGTTAAAAATGTAGCTTTGTCAACTGTTCTTTTTTTAGTAGTTGTGCAACACCATTTTTCTAATTATGCTTAAATTACTTTGAAGGACTACTGTTCCTGCCAACTCATTTAATATACAAAAATGGCATGACAGTGAAAGGGTAATACAATTTAAGATCCATTCTATCAAATCATTACGCCACGAACTAGCCTAATTAAATAGAGACCATGCCTAATTAAATAGCTGTCTTTGCTGTCTTCGTATCATCGTATCCAAGATAATTGTGTTGTTTAGGTTTAGAGTGTGTAGTCTTAGAGTGATTATCTTAATTTACCGAGGTTAGCTAGCCAGCTATTTGTCGTCCTTAAAGTAGGTGACTCTGCTAGCTAGCCAACGCTAGCCAACGTCTTCTGTATAGGACTCAACATCCCGGTCGCATTCACAGGTAGTATCACATTTTCACTTCATTTCATTACAGTACAACGGTTTGATTTGTTTGATCGTAGCTAGCTACATAGCTAGCTACATAGCCGTCTTTGTATCAAAGATAATTGTGTAGTCTAGAGCGATTTTCTAGGTTCGCTAGCCAGCTATTGTCGTTCTTTTAACGCAACGTAACGTAAACAACACTGCTAGCTAGCCAGCTAGCCCCCGAATAGCAACACTGCAGAAACTATTACACTCAACGGAACGACTTGATTAGTGTAGTGTCAACAACGCACCCACTGCCAGCTGGCCTACTTCAGCAGTACTGTATCATTTTAATCATTTTAGTCAATAAGATTCTTGCTACGTAGCTTAACTTTCTGAACATTCGAGACGTGTAGTCCACTTGTCATTCCAATCTCCTTTGCATTAGCGTAGCCTCTTCTGTAGCCTGTCAACTATGTGTCTGTTTATCCCTGTTCTCTCCTCTCTGCACAGACCATACAAACGCTCCACACCGCGTGGCCGCGCCACCCTACTCTGGTGGTCCCAGCGCGCACGACCCACGTGGAGTTCCAGGTCTCCGGTAGCCTCTGGAACTGCCAATCTGCGGTCAACAAGGCAGAGTTCATCTCAGCCTATGCCTCCCTCCAGTCCCTCGACTTCTTGGCACTGACGGAAACATGGATCACCACAGACAACACTGCTACTCCTACTGCTCTCTCTTCGTCCGCCCACGTGTTCTCGCACACCCCGAGAGCGTCTGGTCAGCGGGGTGGTGGCACCGGGATCCTCATCTCTCCCAAGTGGTCATTCTCTCTTTCTCCCTTACCCATCTGTCTATCGCCTCCTTTGAATTCCATGCTGTCACAGTTACTAGCCCTTTCAAGCTTAACATCCTTATCATTTATCGCCCTCCAGGTTCCTCGGAGAGTTCATCAATGAGCTTGATGCCTTGATAAGCTCCTTTCCTGAGGACGGCTCACCTCTCACAGTTCTGGGCGACTTTAACCTCCCCACGTCTACCTTTGACTCTTTCCTCTCTGCCTCCTTCTTTCCACTCCTCTCCTCTTTTGACCTCACCCTCTCACCTTCCCCCTACTCACAAGGCAGGCAATACGCTCGACCTCATCTTTACTAGATGCTGTTCTTCCACTAACCTCATTGCAACTCCCCTCCAAGTCTCCGACCACTGCCTTGTATCCTTTTCACTCTCGCTCTCATCCAACACCTCCCACACTGCCCCTACTCGGATGGTATCGCGCCGTCCCAACCTTCGCTCTCTCTCCCGCTACTCTCTCCTCTTCCATCCTATCATCTCTTCCCTCCGCTCAAACCTTCTCCCACCTATCTCCTGATTCTGCCTCCTCAACCCTCCTCTCCTCCCTCTCTGCATCCTTGACTCTCTATGTCCCCTATCCTCCAGGCCGGCTCGGTCCTCCCTCCCGCTCCGTGGCTCGATGACTCATTGCGAGCTCACAGAACAGGGCTCCGGGCAGCCGAGCGGAAATGGAGGAAAACTCGCCTCCCTGCGGACCTGGCATCCTTTCACTCTCTCCTCTCTACATTTTCCTCCTCTGTCTCTGCTGCTAAAGCCACTTTCTACCACGCTAAATTCCAAGCATCTGCCTCTAACCCTAGGAAGCTCTTTGCCACCTTCTCCTCCCTCCTGAATCCTCCTCCCCCCTCCTCCCTCTCTGCAGATGACTTCGTCAACCATTTTGAAAAGAAGGTCGACGACATCCGATCCTCGTTTGCTAAGTCAAACGACACCGCTGGTTCTGCTCACACTGCCCTACCCTGTGCTCTGACCTCTTTCTCCCTCTCTCTCCAGATGAAATCTCGCGTCTTGTGACGGCCGGCCGCCCAACAACCTGCCCGCTTGACCCTATCCCCTCCTCTCTTCTCCAGACCATTTCCGGAGACCTTCTCCCTTACCTCACCTCGCTCATCAACTCATCCCTGACCGCTGGCTACGTCCCTTCCGTCTTCAAGAGAGCGAGAGTTGCACCCCTTCTGAAAAAACCTGCACTCGATCCCTCCGATGTCAACAATTACAGACCAGTATCCCTTCTTTCTTTTCTCTCCAAAACTCTTGAACGTGCCGTCCTTGGCCAGCTCTCCCTCTATCTCTCTCTGAATGACCTTCTTGATCCAAATCAGTCAGGTTTCAAGACTAGTCATTCAACTGAGACTGCTCTCCTCCGTATCACGGAGGCGCTCCGCACTGCTAAAGCTAACTCTCTCTCCTCTGCTCTCATCCTTCTAGATCTATCGGCTGCCTTCGATACTGTGAACCATCAGATCCTCCTCTCCACCCTCTCCGAGTTGGGCATCTCCGGCGCGGCCCACGCTTGGATTGCGTCCTACCTGACAGGTCGCTCCTACCAGGTGGCGTGGCGAGAATCTGTCTCCTCACCACGCGCTCTCACCACTGGTGTCCCCCAGGGCTCTGTTCTTGGCCCTCTCCTATTCTCGCTATACACCAAGTCACTTGGCTCTGTCATAACCTCACATGGTCTCTCTTATCATTGCTATGCAGACGACACACAATTAATCTTCTCCTTTCCCCTTCTGATGACCAGGTGGCGAATCGCATCTCTGCATGTCTGGCAGACATATCAGTGTGGATGACGGATCACCACCTCAAGCTGAACCTCGGCAAGACGGAGCTGCTCTTCCTCCCGGGAAGGACTGCCCGTTCCATGATCTCGCCATCACGGTTGACAACTCCATTGTGTCCTCCTCCCAGAGCGCCAAGAACCTTGGCGTGATCCTGGACAACACCCTGTCGTTCTCAACCAACATCAAGGCGGTGGCCCGTTCCCTGTAGGTTCATGCTCTACAACATCCGCAGAGTACGACCCTGCCTCACACAGGAAGCGGCGCAGGTCCTAATCCAGGCACTTGTCATCTCCCGTCTGGATTACTGCAACTCGCTGTTGGCTGGGCTCACTGCCTGTGCCATTAAACCCCTTCAACTCATCCAGAACGCCGCAGCCCGTCTGGTGTTCAACCTTCCAAGTTCTCTCACGTCACCCCGCTCCTCCGTTCTCTCCACTGGCTTCCAGTTGAAGCTCGCATCCGCTACAAGACCATGGTGCTTGCCTACGGAGCTGTGAGGGGAACGGCACCTCAGTACCTCCAGGCTCTGATCAGGCCCTACACCCAAACAAGGGCACTGCGTTCATCCACCTCTGGCCTGCTCGCCTCCCTACCACTGAGGAAGTACAGCTCCGCTCAGCCCAGTCAAAACTGTTCGCTGCCCTGGCCCCCCAATGGTGGAACAAACTCCCTCACGACGCCAGGACAGCGGAGTCAATCACCACCTTCCGGAGACACCTGAAACCCCACCTCTTTAAGGAATACCTAGGATAGGATAAGTATCCCTCTCACCCCCCTTAAGTTTTAGATGCACTATTGTAAAGTGACTGTTCCACTGGATGTCATAAGGTGAATGCACCAATTTGTAAGTCGCTCTGGATAAGAGCGTCTGCTAAATGACTTAAATGTAAATGTAAATGTAAATAGAGACCATGCCTAATTAAATAGAGACCATGCCTAGTTAAATAGAGACCATGCCTAGTTAAATAGAGACCATGCCTAGTTAAATAGAGACCATGCCTAATGAAATAGAGACCATGACCATGCCTAGTTAAATAGAGACCATGCCTAATTAAATAGAGACCATGCCTAATTAAATAGAGACCATGCCTAATGAAATAGAGACCATGCCTAGTTAAATAGAGACCATGCCTAATTAAATAGAGACCATGCCTAGTTAAATAGAGACATGCCTAATTAAATAGAGACCAT
>NW_025750015.1:0-21301 GCF_021184085.1 Oncorhynchus gorbuscha | reverse complement strand
TACTGGTCTAACAGAATGTTCTGGTCTAACAGAATGTTCTGGTCTAACAGAATGTTCTGGTCTAACAGAATGTTCTGGTCTAACAGAATGCCATGTTATCTGATCTCAATGCTCTCCTTCCAGCAGCACTGGTCTAACAGAATGTTCTGGTCTAACAGAATGTACTGGTCTAACAGAATGTACTGGTCTAACAGAATGTACTGGTCTAACAGAATGCCATGTTATCTGATCTCAATGCTCTCCTTCCAGCAGCACTGGTCTAACAGAATGTTCTGGTCTAACAGAATGTCATGTTATCTGATCTCAATGCTCTCCTTCCAGCAGCACTGGTCTAACAGAATGTTCTGGTCTAACAGAATGTTCTGGTCTAACAGAATGCCATGTTATCTGATCTCTCAATGCTCTCCTTCCAGCAGCACTGGTCTAACAGAATGTTCTGGTCTAACAGAATGTTCTGGTCACAACAGAATGCCATGTTATCTGATCTCAATGCTCTCCTTCCAGCAGCACTGGTCTAACAGAATGTTCTGGTCTAACAGAATGTTCTGGTCTAACAGAATGTACTGGTCTAACAGAATGTTCTAGTCTAACAGAATGTACTGGTCTAACAGAAGTTCTGGTCTAACAGAATGTTCTGGTCTAACAGATAATTTCTGGTCTAACAGAATGTACTGGTCTAACAGAATTCACTGGTCTAACAGATGTTCTGGTCTAACAGAATGTACTGGTCACAACAGAATGTGTGGTCTAACAGAATGTTCTGGTCTAACCGAATATTCTAGTCTAACAGAATGTTCTGGTCTAACAGAATGTTCTGGTCTAAAAGAATGTTCTGGTCTAGCAGAATGCCATGATATCTGATCTCAATGCTCTCCTTCCAGCAGCACTGGTCTAACAGAATGTTCTGGTCTAACAGAATGTACTGGTCTAACAGAATGTTCTGGTCCTAACAGAATGTTCTGGTCTAACAGAATGTACTGGTCTAACAGAATGTACTGGTCTAACAGAATGTTCTGGTCTAACAGAATGTACTGGTCTAACATAATGTTCTGGTCTAACCAGAATGTACTGGTCTAACAGAATGTTCTGGTCTAACAGAATGTAGCTGGTCTAACAGAGTGTTCTGGTCTAACAGAATGTTCTGGTCACAACAGAATGTACTGGTCTAACAGGAATGTTTCTGGTCTAACAGAATGTACTGGTCTAACAGAATGTTTCTGGTCTAACAGAATGTTCTGGTCTAACAGAATGCACTGGGTCTAACAGAATGTTCTGGTCTAATAGAATGTACTTTAGTCTGACAGATGTTCTAGTCGACCATGTGAAATCTTTGGTCCAAACAGAATGTTCCTAGTCTAACAGAATGTACTGGTCTAACAGAATGTTCTGGTCTAACATAATGTTCTGGTCTAACAGAATGTTCTGGTCTAACATAATGTTCTGGTCTAACAGAATGTTTCTGGTCTAACATAATGTTCTGGTCTGACAGAATGTACTGGTCTAACAGAGATGTTCTGGTCTAACAGATGTTCTGGTCTAACAGAATGTACTGGTCTGACAGAATGTACTGGTCTGACAGAATGTACTGGTCTAACAGAATGTACTGGTCTAACAGAATGCACTGGTCTAACAGAATGTTCTGGTCTAACAGAATGTACTGGTCTAACAGAATGTTCTGGTCTAACAGAATGTTCTGGTCTAACAGAATGCTGGTCAACAGAATGTACTGGTCTGACAGAATGGTACTGGTCTAACATAATGTTCTGGTCTAACAGAATGTTCTGGTCCTGACAGAATGTACTGGTCTAACAGAATGTTCTGGTCTAACAGAATGTACTGGTCTAACACTAATGTTCTGGTCTAACATAATGTTCTGTGGTCTGACAGAATGTTTACGGGTCTAACGGAATGTACTGGTCTAACAGAATGTTCTGGTCTAACAGAATGCACTGGTCTAACAGAATGCATAGTCTAACAGAATGTTCTGGTCTAACAGAATGTACTGGTCTAACAGGATGTTCTGGTCTAACAGAATGTTCTGGTCTAACCAGAATGTACTGGTCCTAACCCAGAATGTACTGGTCTGACAGAATGTACTGGTCTAACAGAATGTACTGGTCTAACAGAATGCACTGGTCTAACAGAATGTTCTGGTCTAACAGAATGTACTGGTCTAACAGAATGTTCTGGTCTAACAGAATGTTCTGGTCTAACAGAATGTACTGGTCTAACAGAATGTACTGGTCTGACAGAATGTACTGGTCTGAACATAATGTTCTGGTCTAACAGAATGTTCTGGTCTGACAGAATGTACTGGTCTAACAGAATGTTCTGGTCTAACAGAATGTACTGGTCTAACGTAATGTTCTGGTCTAACATAATGTTCTGGTCTGACAGAATGTTCTGGTCTAACAGAATGTACTGGTCTAACAGAATGTTCTGGTCTAACAGAATGCACTGGTCTAACAGAATGCACTGGTCTAACAGAATCTTCTGGTCTAACAGAATGTTCTGGTCTAACAGAATGTACTGGTCTAACAGAATGTACTGGTCTAACAGAAAGTTCTGGTCTAATAGAATGTTCTGGTCTAATAGAATGTTCTGGTGTAACAGAATGTACTGGTCTAACAGAATGTACTGGTCTAACAGAATGTTCTGGTCTGACAGAATGTACTGGTCTAACAGAATGTTCTGGTCTAACAGAATGTTCTGGTCTGACAGAATGCACTGGTCTAACATAATGTTCTGGTCTAACAGAATGTTCTGGTCTAACAGAATGTACTGGTCTGACATAATGTTCTGGTCTAACATAATGTTCTGGTCTGACATAATGTTCTGGTCTGACAGAATGTTCTGGTCTGACAGAATGCACTGGTTAAACAGAATGTACTGGTCACAGCCAAGAAAACATGCATTGGCAACGACACCCAGGCGACTGGCGGTGCCCTGCTTTACACTTCACACAATCTCTTTCTATCACACACACACACAAACACACACACACACAAACACACACACACACACACACACACTGCCACACACACACACACACACACACACACACACACACACACACACACACACACACACACACTTTGCCTGTGCTACACACTTTACACACACACACACACACACACACACACACATACACACATACACACATACACACACACACCTTTCTGGGCCACCCACTACTGAGCCTTTTCTCTGGCTCTCTCTCCCTCTCACACACACACAGATGCACACACACACACACACACAACACACACACACACACACACACACACACACACACACACACACACACACACACACACACACACACACACACACACACACATATACACACACCCTTTCTGGGCCACCCACACTGAGCCTTTTCTCTGGCTCTCTCTCCCCTCTCGCACACACACAGATGCACACACACACACACGCACACACAACACACACACATACACACACATTCTGCAGTGAGCCTCATCCAGCAGGCGGAGAGAACAAGATCAGCACATTCCGGTCCTCGTTGCCCTAGCACCAACACACTTCCTGGTTTCACAGGCAGTAGGAAGCAGGCGAGTTACCCAGGGAGCTTGTGTGTAACCGACTGGGGTGGGAGTGAAACCGACCTGGGTGTTAGGCACAGTCTGTTAACCATCCTGCTCTGGCTGCTCATACAGGAACCCCATACACTGATAACTGAACACGTTAACCTGACTGAATCACAACCCTCGTTGTTTAACCGATGACTGGGTGCACGTTAACCTACTGACTGAATCACAACCCTCGTTGTCTAACTGATGACTGAACACGTTAACCTACTGACTGAATCCACACCTCGTTGTCTAACTGATGACTGAACCGTTAACCTACTGACTGAATGCCCAACCCTGATGACTGAACACGTTAACCTACTGACTGAATCACAACCCTGATGACTGAACACGTTAACCTACTGACTGAATCCCTGGCAGCTCGTTTGTCTAACTGATGACTGAACACGTTAACCTACTGACTGAATCACAACCCTCGTTGTTTAACAAACATCTACCAGAGATGACTACTGACAGGATATTGAAAGTACACCTAGGGCGGTTTCCCTAGAAAAAAACATGTTCAATGGGAATCTGAAATGTAGACTACAGTTCTCAAATCCACCAAAACTGTTTGTGACATGAAGTTGGGAGCCAAACCTCCCACAGCATGTTGGAGAGATCTTCACTCTCTGTCTGTGTCTCTGCGCTGTCGCTGTCTCTGTCATGTCCTGTCTCTGTCCCTGTCCATGTCCCTGTCTCTGTCCCTGTCCCTGTCTCTGTCTCTATCAGTCTCTGTCTCTGTCTCTGTCCCTGTACATGTCTCTGTCTCTGTCTCTGTCTGTCACTGTACATGTCTCTGTCTCTGTCACTGTGTCTGTCCCTGTACATGTCTCTGTCTCTGTCTCTGTCTCTGTCCTGTACATGTCTGTACAACACAGGAGAAATGGGGAGAAACACAGGAGAAACACAGGAGAAACACAGGAGAAACAGATGAGAAACACAGGAGAAACACAGGGCACAGGAGGAAACACAGGAGAATCACAGGAGAAACACAGGAGAGAGCACAGGAGAAACACAGGAGAAACAGGAGAAACACAGGAGAAACACAGGAGATCACAGGGCTCTGGAGCTTACAGGAGAAACTGGGAGAAACACAGGAGAAACACAGGAGAAACACATGAAAACACAGGGAGAACACAGGAGAAACACAGGGGCAGAATACTCAAAACCTGTTAACAGCTGGCATGGGATGCCTTTGTCCACTAGGGCAGAATACTCAAACCTGTTAACAGCTGGCATGCAGGATACCTTTCGTCCACTAGGGGCAGAATACTCAAACCTGTTAACAGCTGGCATGGGATGCCTTTTGTCCCACTAGGGGCAGAATACTCAAACCTGTTAACAGCTGGCATGCAGGATGCCTTTTGTCACTAGGGGCAGAGATATAAAACCTGTTAACAGCTGGCATGCAGGATGCCTTTTACGTCCACTAAGGGGCAGAATACTCAAACCTGTTAACAGCTGGCATGCAGGATGCCTTTTTCGTCCACTAGGGGCAGAATGCTCAAACCTGCTGACAGCTTGTAGTAGAGAAATGAAACCGTAACATTTTACATCTGGGCATGAATGACCTCATTGGCTCTTCTCGGGTTTGGCACATTAGTATATGTTTCTGGGGAGGTCACTGGTACAAGTTTATGACAGGATCTATAAACTGCCAGTCAGAGCTAAGTACACAAGTACACAAAAATGCACACTGAAAAAAAATATAATTTATTTAATTTGATTTATTTCACCTTTTTTTTACTTGGGCAAGTCAGTTAAGAACAAATTCTTATTTTACAATGACGACCTACCGAAAGGCAAAGGCCTCCCGCGGGAACAGGGACTGGGATTAAAAGAAATACAAATATAGGACAAAACACACGTCGCGATAAGAGAGCACACAACACTCGTAAAGAGAGACCTCAGACAACAGCATAGCATGGTAACGGCATTTGATCGAGAGGTGGTGGGGGGTGGGGGGGGGGCATGTAGGAGAAGCGGGGTGTAGGTTCTCCCACTCCTCTGTGTTGAGGGCTGCCAGAGGGCGGGGGTGTAACAGACGTGGTTCAGCGGGAAGGAACAGAAATAATTACTATGAGATCACATAGAACATACAGGAATAGTGACTGACCAGCGTGGAAAAGTGACTGACCAACTTGGAATAGTGACTGACCAATGTGGAATAGTGACTGACCAATGTGGAATAGTGACTGACCAATGTGGAATAGTGACTCATTAATGTGGAATAGTGACAGACCAACGTGGAAAAGTGACTGCGCCATATGGAATAGTGACTGAACAGCGGAATAGTGACAGATGAGCGTGGAATAGTGACAGATCAATGTGGAATAGTGACAGATCAACGTGGAATAGTGACAGATCAATGTGGAATAGAGACAGATCAATGTGGAATAGTGACTGACCAACATGGAAAAGTGACTGCGCCATATGGAATAGTGACTGACCTGAACGTGGAATGATGACTGACCAACATGGAATAGTGACTGCGCCACAAGGAAGGCTAAATGTGCCACGTGCTACATGGGCTACACACGGTAGTGTTACGGGAAACCAGAACTAGCCTTCTGGTATTGTTGCCACTGGCTTTGTCTAGTGGGTCCTAGACCTTCTTTGAGGTCTGTAACCTGAATCAATGTGTGCATTTGAGCGAGAAATCAGCGTTTGAGGACCGTGTAGCAAGTGCACATGTTCCCAGGGAGACGCTTCAACTTCCTGAGTCCAGGGGCCAGCTCGTCTCCGGCCAATCAAGAAGGACTATTATTGGATTCAGATGATGATGAAGCGTTAATAGGCACAAAAGTTAAAATACCAAACTAAAAGACTCCAAAACAAAGGAAAGGCCTCAAGTCCACTGAGCGAACCCAGCAGCCCAACAAGTCAAATCAAATCCAAATCACATGTATTTATATAGCCCTTCGTACATCAGCTGATATCTCAAAGTGCTGTACAGAAACCCAACCTAAAACCCAAACAGCAAGCAATGCAGGTGTAGAAGCACGGTGGCTAAGAAAAACTCCCTAGAAAGGCCAAACCTCCCTAGAAGGACCAAACCTAGGAAGAAACCTAGAGAGAACCAGGCTATGGGGTGGCCAGTCCTCTTCTGGCTGTGCCGGGTGGAATTATAACAGAACATGGCCAAGATGTTCAAATGTTCATAAATGACCAGCATGGTCGAATAATAAGGCAGAACAGTTGAAACTGGAGCAGTGAGCACGGCCATTGACCTGACCACAACAGGAGCAGGTTCAGAGGTGCACAGGGAATGGCGGACTGTGATTGGCTGATACAGAGTAGGGTGACTTGCAGGTACCACTAATGAGGAAAGAAGGGGTGTTGGGTAAATACAACTCACTACTAGAATATATGTGATGTAACTGCTAAACAGGGAGCATAACTAATCAGACTATGAAAATGCCTCAGGCAGCTACAGAGGTCCTGAGCCGAGAGAGAAAGAGAGAGGGGAGGAGAGGGGGGTGGGGAGGTGCGGGGGGAGAAAGGGAGGGGAAGTGGGGGAGAGAGAGGGAGGGGGAGAGAGAGAGGGGGGAGAGAGAGAGAGAGAGAGGAGAGGGAGAGAGAGAGAGAGAGAGGAGAGAGAGAGAGAGAGAGAGAGAGAGAGAGAGAGAGAAAGAGAGAGAGAGAGAGTGGGGAGACAGAGAGAGGGGGGTGGGGAGAGTGGGGAGAGGAGGGGTGGGGAGAGTGGGGGAGGAGAGAGAGAGAGAGAGGCTCCGTGTCACTCTGTGTCACATACAGGCCACTGTATCAACGAAAACCCAATGGTATTCTTTACAACTGTCAGTCTGCCACCACACCTACATGATGGATAATTTAGTCTAATTTCATTATTCAAACCAGCACTGGTAGTGACAGCTATCACCTTGCTGCGCTCCGTGTGTGTGTGTGTGTGTGTGTGTGTGTGTGTGTGTGTGTGTGTGTGTGTGTGTGTGTGTGTGTGTGTGTGTGTGTGTGTGTGTGTGTGTGTGTGTGTGTGTGTGTGTGTGTGTGTGTGTCTGTGTCTGTGTCTGTCTGTGTGTGTGTGTGTGTGTGTGTGTGTGTGTGTGTGTGTGTGTGTGTGTGTGTGTGTGTGTGTGTGTGTGTGTGTGTGTGTGTGTGTGTGTGTGTGTGTGTGCAGTTGCGCGTGGCAGCAGCTTTAACAGAGGGCCTCCAGTATTTCACACAGCTCATTGACTTTGTAGTGTGACACATCACTGAAGCTGTTTAACAGAGTAGTAGACAAGGAGAGGATCAGGCTGGCAAGGCAACGCCACAGATACATGTGCCTGTCTGCTTCCCAAATCAGTCTGGTGATGGGCTCGTGGTGGTGGGAGGGCGAGGCCGAGGCGGTGGTGGGAGGGGCGGGGCCGACACACCCAGGAAGGACTAGGGGCCATCGGAGGTACTAGGTAACTCTATGGTAGGTAAGTAGACTGGCCATAATGAGAGAAGGCATAGCATCACATGTCTGGTTGTCCCCCCTTGAAGAGATAGACAACATTTAACATTACATTTAAGTCATTTAGTGACGCTCTTATCCAGAGCGACTTACAAATGGTGCATTCACCTTAAGACATCCAGTAGAACAGTCACTTTACAATAGTGCATCTAAATCTTAAAAGGGGGTGAGAAGGATTACTTATCCTATCCTAGGTATTCCTTAAAGAGGTGGAGTTTCAGGTGTCTCCGAAGGTGGTGATTGACTCCGCTGCCTGGCGTCGTGAGGGAGTTTGTTCCACCATGACAGTGTCAGACCATCACTCTGGATAAGAGCGTCTGCTAAATGACTTAAATGTCATGTAAATGTAATCACAGAATTTCTACAGCACAATTCTAGCTACCTTCATCACAAATTCAGTGAAAAGAGGATGTATTATTAAATCAAAAGCTCAGGGCATATCTGTCTGTCTGTATATCTGTGTCTGTATATCTGTCTGTCTGTATATCTGTCTGTCTGTATATCTGTCCGTCTGTATATCTGTCTGTCTGTATATCTGTCTGTCTGTATATCTGTCTGTCGGTATTTCTGTCTGTCTGTATATCTGTCTGTCTGTATATCAGTCTGTCTGTATATCTGTCTGTCTGTATATCTGTCTGTCTGTATATCTGTCTGTCTGTATATCTGTCTGTCTGTATATCTGCCTGTCTGTATATCTGCCTGTCTGTATATCTGTCTGTCTGTATATTCTGTCTGTCTGTATTTCTGTCTGTCTGTATATCTGTCTGTCTGTATATCTGTCTGTCTGTATATCTGTCTGTCTGTATATCTGTCTGTCTGTATATCTGTCTGTCTGTATATCTGCCTGTCTGTATATCTGTCTGTCTGTATATCTGTCTGTCTGTATATCTGTCTGTCTGTATATCTGTCTGTCTGTGCCCCAACATCAATACAGTCACTATCAAACAGGGTTAGGGTCAATTCCATTTAATTTCCAGTCAATTCAGAAATAAAACCAAATTCCAATTGAAAAGCATTGAAGAGAATTTACATGTTAAGTGTAGTTCCTGAATTGACTGGATTGAAATGGAAATTGACCTGACTCTGCTTTCAAACTATCAAACCAGGCTGACAACATTAATGATGTTCGTGAGTGTTCCAGGGTAACCCAGTGTTGTAATGATGTCGTGAGTGTTCCAGGGTAACCCAGTGTTGTAATGATGTCGTTAGTGTTCCAGGGTGTGTTGTAATGATGTCGTGAGTGTTCCAGGTAACCCAGTGTTGTAATGATGTCGTGAGTGTTCCAGGATAACCAAGTGTTGTAATGATGTCGTGAGTGTTCCAGGGTAACCCAGTGTTGTAATGATGTCGTGAGTGTTCCAGGATAACCAAGTGTTGTAATGATGTCGTGAGTGTCATGTTTTGTCTTATTTTGTCTTGTCATTTTGCTTTTCCCTCTGTTCGTTTTCCCCTGCTGGTCTTTTTTAGGTTCGTTCCCCTCTTTCTCTCTTCCTCCCTCTCTCTCTTCTCTATCGCTCCGTTCCTGCTCCCAGCTGTTCCTATTCCCTAATCAATCATTTAGTCTTCCCACACCTGTTCCCTATCTTTTCCCCTGATTAGAGTCCCTATTTCTCCCCTTGTTTTCCGTTTCTGCCCTGTCGGATCATTGTCTATTGTTCACCGTGCTGTGTCTGTGTATCGCCCTGTCGTGTCGTGTTTCCCTCAGATGCTGCGTGGTGAGCAGGTGTCTGAGTCTGCTACGTTCAAGTGCCTTCCCGAGGCAACCTGCAGTTCAAGATCGAACTCCAGTCTGTTCTCGTCATTACGAGTGGAAATTGTGCTTTATGATTGTATTTTTACTTTACTGGATTAAAGACTCTGTTTTCGCCAAGTCGCTTTTGGGTCCTCATTCACCTGCATAACAGTGAGTGTTCCAGGGTAACCCAGTGTTGTAATGATGTCGTTAGTGTTCCCGGGTAACCCAGTGTTGTAATGATGTCGTGAGTGTTCCAGGGTAACCCAGTGTTGTAATGATGTCGTGAGTGTTCCAGGGTAACCCAGTGTTGTAATGATGTTGTGAGTGTTCCAGGGTAACCCAGTGTTGTAATGATGTCGTGAGTGTCCTCTCCCTTGTTCGCGCGGAGTTCGGCGGTCGCGTCACTGGTCTTCTAGCCAGCCATTTTCCATTTGTTTTGTCTTGTTTTCCCGCACACCTGGTTCACATTCCCTCATCAGACTAAATGTATATTACCCTCTGTTTCCCCAATGTCTGTGTGGAATTGTTCTTTGTGCAGGGTGTTACGCTACAGGCTGGCTTGCGCTAGGTTTGTTTCTAACAACCTAGGGTTGTTTATAACCTAGAGGGTTGTTTCTAACCTAGGGTTGTTTCTAACCTAGGGTTGTTTATAACCTATGGTTGTTTCTAACCTAGGGTTGTTTATAACCTAGAGGGTTGTTTATAACCTAGGGTTGTTTCTAACCTAGGGTTGTTTATAACCTATGGTTGTTTATAACCTAGGGTTGTTTATAACCTAGGGTTGTTTCTAACCTAGGGTTGCTTATAACCTATGGTTGTTTATAACCTATGGTTGTTTATAACCTAGAGGGTTGTTTATAACCTTAGGGTTGTTTTTACAACCTATGGTTGTTATAACCTAGGGTTGTTTATAACCTATGGTTGTTTATAACCTAGAGGGTTGTTTATAACCTATGGTTGTTTATAACCTAGAGGGTTGTTTATAACCTATGGTTGTTTATAACCTAGAGGGTTGTTTATAACCTAGGGTTGTTTCTAACCTAGGGTTGTTTATAACCTAGGGTTGTTTCTAACCTAGGGTTGTTTATAACCTAGGGTTGTTTCTAACCTAGGGTTGTTTCTAACCTAGGGTTGTTTATAACCTAGGGTTGTTTATAACCTATGGTTGTTTATAACCTAGGGTTGTTTATAACCTATGGTTTGTTTATAACCTAGGGTTGTTTATAACCTATGGGTTGTTTATAACCTAGGGTTGTTTATAACCTAGAGGGTTGTTTCTAACCTAGGGTTGTTTATAACCTAGGTTGTTTCTAACCTAGGGTTGTTTATAACCTAGGGTTGTTTCTAACCTAGGGTTGTTTCTAACCTAGGTTGTTTATAACCTAGGGTTGTTTCTAACCTAGGGTTGTTTCTAACCTATGGTTGTTTGTTTTGTTTAATCCGGTTCATGTTCCCGTGGCTGTGCTTTGTGCTGCCTCGCCTGTACCATTGGGCCAGGGTATTAAAAGATGTTACCACCCATCTCTGCTCTCCTGTACTTTTGGGCCAGGGTATATATTAAAGCTGTTACCACCCATCTCTGCTCTCCTGTACCTTTGGGCCAGGGTATATATTAAAGCTGTTACCACCCATCTCTGCTCTGCTGTACCTTGGGCCAGGGTATATATTAAAGCTGTTACCACCCATCTCTGCTCTCCTGTACCTTTGGGCCAGGGTATATATTAAAGCTGTTACCACCCATCTCTCTCTCCTGTACCTTTGGGCCAGGGTATACATTAAAGCTGTTACCACCCATCTCTGCTCTGCTGTACCTTTGGGCCAGGGTATATATAAAGCTCTCCTGCTCTCCTGTACCTTGGGCCAGGGTATATATTGGAAGCTGTTACCACCCATCTGCTCTCCTGTACCTTTGGGCCAGGGTATATATTAAAGCTGTTACCACCAGGGCATCTCTACTCTCCTCTGCACCTTTGGGCCAGGGTATATATTAAAGCTGTTACTCCTGTACCTTGGGCCAGGGTATATATTAAAGCTGTTACCACCCATCTCTACTCTCCTGTACCTTTGGGCCAGGGTATATATTAAAGCTGTTACCACCCATCTCTGCTCTCCTGTACCTTTGGGCCAGGGTATATATTAAAGCTGTTACCACCCATCTGCTCTCCTGTACCTTTTGGGCCAGGGTATATATTAAAGCTGTTACCACCCATCTCTGCTCTCCTGTACCTTTGGGCCAGGGTATATATTAAAGCTGTTACCACCCCATCTCTGCTCTCCTGTACCTTTGGGCCAGGGGTATATTAAAGCTCTCCTGTACCTTTGGGCCAGGGTATATTAAAGCTGTTACCACCCATCTCTGCTCTCCTGTACCTTTGGGCCAGGGTATATATTAAAGCTGTTACCACCCATCTCTACTCTCCTGTACCTTTGGGCCAGGGTATATATTAAAGCTGTTACCACCCATCTCTACTCTCCTGTACCTTTGGGCCAGGGTATATTAAAGCTGTTACCACCCATCTCTGCTCTCCTGTACCTTTGGGCCAGGGTATATATTAAAGCTCTCCTGTACCTTTGGGCCAGGGTATATATATTAAAGCTGTTACCACCCATCTCTGCTCTCCTGTACCTTTGGGCCAGGTATATATACAGCTGTTACCACCCATCTCTACTCTCCTGTACCTTTGGGCCAGGGTATATATATTAAAGCTGTTACCACCCATCTCTACTCTCCTGTACCTTTGGGCCAGGGTATATATTAAAGCTGTTACCACCATCTCTACTCTCCTGTGCCTTTTGGGCCAGGGTATATATTAAAGCTGTTACCACCCATCTCTACTCTCCTGTACCTTTGGGCCAGGGTATATATTAAAGCTGTTACCACCCATCTCTGCTCTCCTGTACCTTTGGGCCAGGGTATATATTAAAGCTGTTGCCACCCATCTCTGCTCTCCTGTACCTTTGGGCCAGGGTATATATTAAAGCTGTTACCACCCATCTCTGCTCTCCTGTACCTTTGGGCCAGGGTATATATTAAAGCTCTCCTGTACCTTTGGGCCAGGGTATATATTAAAGCTGTTACCACCCATCTCTGCTCTGTACCTTTGGGCCAGGGTATATATTAAAGCTGTTACCACCCATCTCTGCTCTCCTGTACCTTTGGGCCGGGGTATATATTAAAGCTCTCCTGTACCTTTGGGCCAGGGTATATATTAAAGCTGTTACCACCATCTCTGCTCTCCTGTACCTTTGGGCCAGGGTATATATTAAAGCTGTTACCACCATCTCTACTCTCCTGTACCTTTGGGCCAGGGTATATATTAAAGCTGTTAAACCATCTGCTCTCCTGTACCTTTGGGCCAGGGTATATATTAAAGCTGTTACCACCCATCTCTGCTCTCCTGTACCTTGGGCCAGGGTATATATTAAAGCTCTCCTGTACCTTTGGGCCAGGGTATATATATTAAAGCTGTTACCACCCATCTGCTCTCCTGTACCTTGGGCCAGGGTATATATTAAAGCTGTTACCACCCATCTCTACTCTCCTGTACCTTTGGGCCAGGGTATATATATTAAAGCTGTTACCACCCATCTCTACTCTCCTGTACCTTTGGGCCAGGGTATATATTAAAGCTGTTACCACCATCTCTACTCTCCTGTGCCTTTTGGGCCAGGGTATATATTAAAGCTGTTACCACCCCATCTCTACTCTCCTGTACCTTTGGGCCAGGGTGGATATTAAAGCTGTTACCACCCATCTCTACTCTCCTGTACCTTTGGGCCAGGGTATATATTAAAGCTCTCCTGTACCTTTGGGCCAGGGTATATATTAAAGCTGTTACCACCCATCTCTACTCTCCTGTACCTTTGGGCCAGGGTATATATTAAAGCTCTCCTGTACCTTTGGGCCAGGGTATATATTAAAGCTGTTACCACCCATCTCTACTCTCCTGTACCTTTGGGCCAGGGTATATATTAAAGCTCTCCTCTACCTTTGGGCCAGGGTATATATTAAAGCTCTCCTGTACCTTTGGGCCAGGAGTATATGTAAAGCTCCCTCTACCTTTGGGCTATATATTAAAGCTCTCCTGTACCTTTGGGCCAGCGTATATATTAAAGCTCTCCTGTACCTTTGGGCCAGGGTATATATTAAAGCTCTCCTGTACCTTTGGGCCAGGGTATATATATTAAAGCTGTTACCACCCATCTCTACTCTCCTGTACCTTTGGGCCAGGGTATATATATTAAAGCTGTTACCACCCATCTCTACTCTCCTGTACCTTTGGGCCAGGGTATATATTAAAGCTGTTACCACCCATCTCTACTCTCCTGTACCTTTGGGCCAGGGTATATATTAAAGCTGTTACCACCCATCTCTGCTCTGCTGTACCTTTGGGCCAGGGTATATATTAAAGCTGTTACCACCCATCTCTGCTCTCCTGTACCTTTGGGCCAGGGTATATATATTAAAGCTGTTACCACCCATCTCTGCTCTCCTGTACCTTTGGGCCAGGGTATATATTAAAGCTCTCCTGTACCTTTGGGCCAGGGTATATATTAAAGCTGTTACCACCCATCTCTGCTCTCCTGTACCTTTGGGCCAGGGTATATATTAAAGCTGTTACCACCCATCTCTGCTCTCCTGTACCTTGGGCCAGGGTATATATTAAGCTCTCCTGTAACTTTGGGCCAGGGTATATATTAAAGCTGTTACCACCCATCTCTGCTCTCCTGTACCTTTGGGCCAGGGTATATATTAAAGCTCTCCTGTACCTTTGGGCCAGGGTATATATTAAGGCTGTTACCACCCATCTCTGCTCTCCTGTACCTTTGGGCCAGGGTATATATTAAAGCTCTCCTGTACCTTTGGGCCAGGGTATATATATAAAGCTGTTACTCACCCATCTCTACTCTCCTATACCTTTGGGCCAGGTATATTTAAAGCTGTTACCACCCATCTCTGCTCTCCTGTACCTTTGGGCCAGGGTATATTAAAGCTGTTACCACCCATCTCTGCTCTCCTGTACCTTGGGCCAGGGTATATATTAAAGCTGTTACCACCCATCTCTGCTCTCCTGTACCTTTGGGCCAGGGTATATATTAAAGCTCTCTGTACCTTTGGGCCAGGGTATATATTAAAGCTGTTACCACCCATCTCTGCTCTCCTGTACCTTTGGGCCAGGGTATATATTAAAGCTGTTACCACCCATCTCTACTCTCCTGTACCTTTTGGGCCAGGGTATATATATTAAAGCTGTTACCACCCATCTCTACTCTCCTGTACCTTTGGGCCAGGGTATATATTAAAGCTGTTACCACCCATCTCTGCTCTCCTGTACCTTTGGGCCAGGGTATATATTAAAGCTCTCCTGTACCTTTGGGCCAGGGTATATATATTAAAGCTGTTACCACCCATCTCTGCTCTCCTGTACCTTTGGGCCAGGGTATATATTACAGCTGTTACCACCATCTCTACTCTCCTGTACCTTTGGGCCAGGGTATATATTAAAGCTGTTACCACCCATCTCTACTCTCCTGTACCTTTGGGCCAGGGTATATATTAAAGCTGTTACCACCCATCTCTACTCTCCTGTGCCTTTTGGGCCAGGGTATATATTAAGCTGTTACCACCCATCTCTACTCTCCTGTACCTTTGGGCCAGGGTGGATATTAAAGCTGTTACCACCCATCTCTACTCTCCTGTACCTTTTGGGCCAGGGTATATATTAAAGCTCTCCTGTACCTTTGGGCCAGGGTATATATTAAAGCTGTTACACCCATCTACTACTCTCCTGTACCTTTGGGCCAGGGTATATATTAAAGCTCTCCTGTACCTTTGGGCCAGGGTATATATTAAAGCTGTTACCACCATCTCTACTCTCCTGTACCTTGGGCCAGGTATATATTAAAGCTCTCCTCTACCTTTGGGCCAGGTATATATTAAAGCTCTCCTGTACCTTTGGGCCAGGGTATATATTAAAGCTCTCCTCTACCTTTGGGCCAGGGTATATATTAAAGCTCTCCTGTACCTTTGGGCCAGGGTATATATTAAAGCTCTCCTGTACCTTTGGGCCAGGGTATATATTAAAGCTCTCCTGTACCTTTGGGCCAGGGTATATTAAAGCTGTTACCACCCATCTCTACTCTCCTGTACCTTTGGGCCAGGGTATATATTAAAGCTGTTACCACCCATCTCTACTCTCCTGTACCTTTGGGCCAGGTATATATATTAAAGCTGTTACCACCCATCTCTGCTCTCCTGTACCTTTTGTGTCATGTTTTGTCATTTATTATCATGTCTTGTCCCTATGCTCCCCATTCTGTTCGTTTCCCTCTGCTGGTCTTATTAGGTTCTTTCCCTTTTCTATCCCTCTCTCCCCCCTCCCTCTCTCTCCTCTCTCTATCGTTCCGTTCCTGCTCCCAGCTGTTCCTATTCCCCTAATCATCATTTAGCCTTCCCACACCTGTTCCTTATCCTTTTCCCTGATTAGAGTCCCTATTTCTCTCCTTGTTATTCCGTTTCTGCCCTGTCGGATCCTTGTCTAGATTGTTCACCGTGCTGTGTTTATGTATTGCCCTGTCGTGTCGTGTTTTCCTCAGATGCTGCGTGGTGAGCAGGTGTCTGAGTCTGTCTGGTTCAAGTGCCTTCCCGAGGCAACCTGCTGTTCTGCTGTTCAAGATCAAGTCTCCAGTTTGTCCTCGTCATTTCGAGTAAAGTTATGTTTTTTTGATTGTATTCACTTTACTGGATTAAAGACTCTGTTTTCGCCAAGTCGCTTTTGGGTCCTCATTCACCAGCATGACAGAAGGATCCGACCAAGGAATGGACCCAGCGACTACAGATGCTCGTAACACTGCCGTCGAGATCCAAGGAGCCATGCTCGGCAGACACGAGCAGGAATTGTCTGCTGCTCGCCATGCCGTGGAGAACCTGGCCGCTCAGGTTTCCGACCTCTCTGGACAGTTCCAGAGTCTTCGTCTCGTGCCACCTGTTACTTCCTGGCCTGCCGAGCCTCCAGAACCTAGGGTTAATAACCCACCTTGCTACTCCGGGCAGCCCACGGAGTGCCGCTCCTTTCTCACCCAGTGTGATATTGTGTTCTCTCTCCAACCCAACACATACTCTAGTGAGAGAGCTCGGGTTGCTTACGTCATTTCACTCCTTACTGGCCGGGCTCGAGAATGGGGCACAGCTATCTGGGAGGCAAGGGCTGATTGCTCTAACAAGTTCCAGAACTTTAAAGAGGAGATGATTCGGGTTTTTGACCGTTCAGTTTTTGGTAGGGAGGCTTCTAGGGCCCTGGCTTCCCTATGCCAAGGTGAACGATCCATAACGGATTATTCTATTGAGTTTCGCACTCTTGCTGCCTCTAGTGAGTGGAACGAGCCGGCGCTGCTCGCTCGTTTTCTGGAGGACTCCACGCAGTGGTTAAAGATGAGATTCTCTCTCGGGAGGTTCCTTCAGATGTGGACTCTTTGATTGCTCGCCATCCGCATAGAACGACGGGTAGATCTTCGTCACCGGGCTCGTGGAAGAGCTCGCATCAACGGTGTTTCCTGCTCCGCATCGCAACCATCTCCCTCCTCTGGCTCAGAGACTGAGCCCATGCAGCTGGGAGGGATTCGCATCTCGACTAAGGAGAGGGAACGGAGGATCACCAACCGCCTGTGCCTCTATTGCGGAGTTGCTGGACATTTTGTTAATTCATGTCCAGTAAAAGCCAGAGCTCATCTGTAAGCGGAGGGCTACAGGTGAGCGCTACTACTCAAGTCTCTCCATCAAAATCCTGTACTACTTTTTGTCGGTCCATCTACGCTGGACCGGTTCAGGGTGCTACATGTAGTGCCTTGATTGACTCTGGGGCTGAGGGTTGTTTCATGGACGAAGCATGGGTTGAAACATGACATTCCTTTCAGAGAGTTAGAGAAGCCTACGCCCATGTTTGCCTTAGATGGTAGTCATCTTCCCAGTATCAGATTTGAGACACTACCTTTAACCCTCACAGTATCTGGTAACCACAGTGAGACTATTTCTTTTTTGATTTTTCGTTCACCGTTTACACCTGTTGTTTTGGGTCATCCCTGGCTAGTATGTCATAATCCTTCTATTAATTGGTCTAGTAATTCTATCCTATCCTGGAACGTTTCTTGTCATGTGAAGTGTTTAATGTCTGCCATCCTCCCATTTCTTCTGTCCCTACTTCTCAGGAGGAACCTGGCGATTTGACAGGAGTGCCGGAGGAATATCATGATCTGCGCACGGTCTTCAGTCGGTCCCGAGCCAACTCCCTTCCTCCTCACCGGTCGTATGATTGTAGTATTGATCTCCTTCCGGGGACCACTCCTCCTCGGGGTAGACTATACTCTCTGTCGGCTCCCGAACGTAAGGCTCTCGAGGATTATTTGTCTGTGTCTCTTGACGCCGGTACCATAGTGCCTTCTTCCTCTCCGGCCGGGGCGGGGTTCTTTTTGTTAAGAAGAAGGACGGTACTCTGCGCCCTGCGTGGATTATCGAGGGCTGAATGACATAACGGTTAAGAATCGTTATCCGCTTCCCTTATGTCATCAGCCTTCGAGATTCTGCAGGGAGCCAGGTGCTTTACTAAGTTGGACCTTCAGTAACGCTTACCATCTCGTGCGCATCAGAGAGGGGGACGAGTGGAAAACGGCGTTTAACACTCCGTTAGGGCATTTTGAGTACCGGGTTCTGCCGTTTGGTCTCGCCAATGCGCCAGCTGTTTTTCAGACATTAGTTAATGATGTTCTGAGAGACATGCTGAACATCTTTGTTTTTGTCTATCTTGGACGATATCCTGATTTTTCTCCGTCACTCGAGATTCATGTTCAGCACGTTCGACGTGTTCTACAGCGCCTTTTAGAGAATTGTCTCTACGTAAAGGCTGAGAAGTGCTCTTTTCATGTCTCCTCCGTTACTTTTCTCGGTTCCGTTATTTCCCGCTGAAGGCATTCAGATGGATTCCGCTAAGGTCCAAGCTGTCAGTGATTGGCCCGTTCCAAGGTCACGTGTCGAGTTGCAGCGCTTTTTAGGTTTCGCTAATTTCTATCGGCGTTTCATTCTAATTTCGGTCAAGTTGCTGCCCCTCTCACAGCTCTTACTTCTGTCAAGACGTGTTTTTAAGTGGTCCCGGTTCCGCCCCAGGGAGCTTTTGATCTTCTAAAAGAACGTTTTACGTCCGCTCCTATCCTCGTTACTCTGACGTCACTAGACAATTCATTGTCGAGGTTGACGCTTCAGAGGTAGGCGTGGGAGCCATTCTATCCCAGCGCTTCAGTCTGACGATAAGGTTCATCCTTGCGCTTATTTTCTCATCGCCTGTCGCCATCTGAGCGCAACTATGATGTGGGTAACCGTGAACTGCTCGCCATCCGCTTAGCCCTAGGCGAATGGCGACAGTGGTTGGAGGGGCGACCGTTCCTTTTGTCGTTTGGACAGACCATAAGAACCTTGAGTACATCCGTTCTGCCAAACGACTTAATGCCCGTCAAGCTCGTTGGGCGTTGTTTTTCATTCGTTTCGAGTTTGTGATTTCTTACCGTCCGGGTAGCAAAAACACCAAGCCTGATGCCTTATCCCGTCTGTTTAGTTCTTCTGTGGCTTCTACTGATCCCGAGGGGATTCTTCCTTATGGGCGTGTTGTCGGGTTGACAGTCTGGGGAATTGAAAGACAGGTTAAGCAAGCACTCACGCACACTGCGTCGCCGCGCCTTGTCCTAGTAACCTCCTTTTCGTCCTGTTTCCACTCGTCTGGCTGTTCTTCAGTGGGCTCACTCTGCCAAGTTAGCTGGTCATCCCGGTGTTCGAGGCACTCTTGCGTCTATTCGCCAGCGCTTTGGTGGCCGACTCAGGAGCGTGACACGCGCCGCTTTCGTGGCTGCTTGTTCGGACTGCGCGCAGACTAAGTCGGGTAACTCTCTCCTGCCGGTCGTCTCAGACCGCTCCCATTCCTTCTCGACCATGGTCTCACATTGCCCTAGACTTCATTACCGGTCTGCCTTTGTCTGCGGGGAAGACTGCATTCTTGACGGTTGTCGATAGGTTCTCTAAGGCGGCACATTTCATTCCCCTCGCTAAACTTCCTTCCGCTAAGGAGACGGCACAAATCATCATCGAGAATGTATTCAGAATTCATGGCCTCCCGTTAGACGCCGTTTCAGACAGAGGCCCGCACCACGTCACAGTTTTGGAGGGAGTTCTGTCGCTTGATTGGTGCGTCCGTCAGTCTCTCTTCCGGGTTTCATCCCCAGTCTAACGGTCAAGCAGAGAGGGCCAATCAGACGATTGGTCGCATACTACGCAGCCTTTCTTTCAGAAACCCTGCGTCTTGGGCAGAACAGCTCCCTGGGCAGAATACGCTCACAATTCGCTTCCTTCGTCTGCTACCGGGTTATCTCCGTTTCAGAGTAGTCTGGGTTACCAGCCTCCTCTGTTCTCATCCCAGCTTGCCGAGTCCAGCGTTCCCTCCGCTCAAGCGTTTGTCCAACGTTGTGAGCGCACCTGGAGGAGGGTGAGGTCTGCACTTTGCCGTTACAGGGCACAGACTGTGAGAGCCGCCAATAAACGCAGGATTAAGAGTCCAAGGTATTGTTGCGGCCAGAGAGTGTGGCTTTCCACTCGCAACCTTCCTCTTACGACAGCTTCTCGTAAGTTGACTCCGCGGTTCATTGGTCCGTTCCGTGTCTCCCAGGTCGCCAATCCTGTCGCTGTGCGACTGCTTCTTCCGCGACATCTTCGCCGCGTCCATCCTGTCTTCCATGTCTCCTGTGTCAAGCCCTTTCTTCGCACCCCCGTTCGTCTTCCCCTCCCCCCCGTCCTTGTCGAGAGCGCACCTATTTACAGGTACATAAGATCATGGACATGCGCTCGGGGACGGGGTCACCAATACTTAGTGGATTGGGAGGGTTACGGTCCTGAGGAGAGGAGTTGGGTTCCGAGCCTCGGGGACGTGCTGGACCGTTCACTCATTGATGATTTCCTCCGTTGCCGCCAGATTCTCTCGGAGTGCGCCAGGAGGCGCCGGTGAGTGGGGGGGTACTGTCATGTTTTGTCATTATTATCATGTCTTGTCCCTGTGCTCCCATTCTATTCGTTTCCCTCTGCTGGTCTTATTAGGTTCTTTCCCTCTTCTATCCCTCTCTCTCCCTCCCTCTCACCTCTCTCTTCTCTCTATCGTTCCGTTCCTGCTCCCAGCTGTTCCTATTCCCCTAATCATCATTTAGCCTTCCCACACCTGTTCCCGATCCTTTCTGATTAGAGTCCCTATTTCTCTCCTTGTTATTCGTTTCTGCCCTGTCGGTTCCTTGTCTAGATTTCACCGTGCTGTGTTTGTGTATCGCCCTGTCGTGTCGTGTTTTCCTCAGATGCTGCGTGGTGAGCAGGTGTCTGAGTCTGTCTGGTTCGCGCCTCCGGAAACCCGTTGTTCACCTGCTGTTCAAGATCGAGTCTCCAGTTTGTCCGCCATTTCGAGTGAAAGTTGTGTTTTTTTGATTGTATTCACTTTA
>NW_025750014.1:0-21305 GCF_021184085.1 Oncorhynchus gorbuscha | reverse complement strand
CTACATCCATGATTCTCCACTCTGTTCCTGATGTTGTGTTGTCAGGCTACAGCCATGATTCTCCACTCTGTTCCTGATGTTGTGTTGTCAGGCTACAGCCATGATTCTCCTCTCTGTTCCTGATGTTGTGTTGTCAGGATACAGCCCTGATTCTCCACTCTGTTCCTGATGTTGTGTTTTCAGGCTACATCCATGATTCTCCACTCTCTTCCTGATGTTGTGTTGTCAGACTACATCCATGATTTTCCACTCTGTAACCTGATGTTGTGTTGTCAGGCTACAGCCATGATTCTCCACTCTGTTCCTGATGTGTTGTCAGGCTACAGCCATGATTCTCCACTCTGTTCCTGATGTGTTGTCAGGCTACAGCCATGATTCTCCACTCTGTTCCTGATGTTGTGTTGTCAGGCTACAGCCATGATTCTCCACTCTGTTCCTGATGTTGTGTTGTCAGGCTACAGCCATGATTCTCCACTCTGTTCCTGATGTTGTGTTGTCAGGATACAGCCATGATTCTCCACTCTGTTCCTGATGTTGGGTTGTCAGGATACAGCCATGATTCTCCACTCTGTTCCTGATGTTGGGTTGTCAGGATACAGCCATGATTCTCCACTCTGTTCCTGATGTTGTGTTGTCAGGATACAGCCATGATTCTCCACTCTGTTCCTGTAACTGGTAGTCTATTTGTGTATTTAATTGTATTTAACATGTATTTCTACAGGTTATTCTTGTTGGGATATATTTTAAAAGAGAGCCCTGTTTTACCTTGTTACAGTACTGTGTTGTTCCATGGTCTTTACATGACAGTTAGTCTGGTTGTTTTTGTATTGTTCCAGGACTGTGTTGTTCCATGGTCTTTACGTGACAGTTAGTCTGGTTGTTTTTGTATTGTTCCAGGATTGTGTTGTTCCATGGTCTTTACGTGACAGTTAGTCTGGTTGATTTTCGATTGGAGATGTTTGATATGAGTCTGGAAGGAGTGTTTGCAGTCGAGCCAGACACCTAGGTACTTCTAGATGTCCACATATTCAAGGTCGGAACCATCCAGGGTGGTGATACTAGTCGGGCATGCGGGTGCAGGCAGCGATCGGTTGAAAAGCATGCATTTGGTTTTACTAGCGTTTAAGAGCAGTTGGAGGCCACGGAAGGAGTGTTGTATGTCATTGAAGCTCGTTTGGAGGTTAGATAGCACAGTGTCCAATGACGGGCCGAAAGTATATAGCATGGTGTCGTCTGCGTAGAGGTGGATCAGGGAATCGCCCGCAGCAAGAGCAACATCATTGATATATACAGAGAAAAGAGTCGGCCCGAGAATTGAATCCTGTGGCACCCCCATAGAGACTGCCAGAGGACCAGACAGCATGCCCTCCGATTTGACACACTGAACTCTGTCTGCAAAGTAATTGCTGAACCAGGCAAGGCAGTCATCCGAAAAACCGAGGCTACTGAGTCTGCCGATAAGAATATGGTGATTGACAGAGTCGAAGGCCTTGGCAAGGTCGATGAAGACTGCTGCACAGTACTGTCTTTTATCGATGGTGGTTATGATATCGTTTAATACCTTGAGTGTGGCTGAGGTGCACCCGTGACCGGCTCGGAAACCAGATTGCACAGCGGAGAAGGTACGGTGGGATTCGAGATGGTCAGTGACCTGTTTGTTGACTTGGCTTTCGAAGACCTTAGATAGGCAGGGAAGGATGGATATAGGTCTGTAACAGTTTGGGTCCAGGGTGTCTCCCCCTTTGAAGAGGGGGATGACTGCGGCAGCTTTCCAATCCTTGGGGATCTCAGACGATATGAAAGAGAGGTTGAACAGGCTGGTAATAGGGGTTGCGACAATGACGGCGGATAGTTTCAGAAATAGAGGGTCCAGATTGTCAAGCCCAGCTGATTTGTACGGGTCCAGGTTTTGCAGCTCTTTCAGAACATCTGCTATCTGGATTTGGGTAAAGGAGAACCTGGAGAGGCTTGGGCGAGGAGCTGCGGGGGGCGGAGCTGTTGGCCGAGGTTGGAGTAGCCAGGCGGAAGGCATGGCCAGCCGTTGAGAAATGCTTATTGAAGTTTTCGATAATCATGGATTTATCGGTGGTGACCGTGTTACCTAGCCTCAGTGCAGTGGGCAGCTGGGAGGAGGTGCTCTTGTTCTCCATGGACTTCACAGTGTCCCAGAACTTTTTGGAGTTGGAGCTACAGGATGCAAACTTCTGCCTGAAGAAGCTGGCCTTAGCTTTCTTGACTGACTGCGTGTATTGGTTCCTGACTTCCCTGAACAGTTGCATATCGCGGGGACTGTTCGATGCTATTGCAGTCCACCACAGGATGTTTTTGTGCTGGTCGAGGGCAGTCAGGTCTGGAGTGAACCAAGGGCTGTATCTGTTCTTGGTTCTGCATTTTTTTGAACGGAGCATGCTTATCTAAAATGTTGAGGAAGTTACTTTTAAAGAATGACCAGGCATCCTCAACTGACGGGATGAGGTCAATGTCCTTCCAGGATACCCGGGCCAGGTCGATTAGAAAAGCCTGCTCACAGAAGTGTTTTAGGGAGCGTTTGACAGTGATGATGGGTGGTCGTTTGAATGTGGCTCCGTGGCGGATACAGGCAATGAGGCAGTGATCGCTGAGATCCTGGTTGAAGACAGCGGAGGTGTATTTGGAGGGCCAGTTGGTCAGGATGACGTCTATGAGGGTACCCTTGTTTACTGAGTTAGGGTTGTACCTGGTGGGTTCCTTGATGATTTGTGTGAGATTGAGGGCATCTAGCTTCGATTGTAGGACTGCCGGGGTGTTAAGCATATCCCAGTTTAGGTCGCCTAACAGAACAAACTCTGAAGCTAGATGGGGGGCGATCAATTCACAAATGGTGTCCAGGGCACAGCTGGGAGCTAAGGGGGGTCGGTAGCAGGCGGCAACAGTGAGAGACTTATTTCTGGAGAGAGTAATTTTCAAAATTAGAAGTTCGAACTGTTTGGGTATGGACCTGGAAAGTATGACATTACTTTGCAGGCTATCTCTGCAGTAGACTGCAACTCCTCCCCCTTTGGCAGTTCTATCTTGACGGAAGATGTTATAGTTGGGAATGGAAATCTCTGAATTTTTTGTGGCCTTCCTGAACCAGGATTCAGACACGGCAAGGACATCAGGGTTAGCAGAGTGTGCTAGAGCAGTGAGTAAAACAAACTTAGGGAGGAGGCTTCTGATGTTGACATGCATGAAACCAAGGCTTTCTCGATCATAGAAGTCAACAAATGAGGGTGCCTGGGGACATGCAGGGCCTGGGTTTACCTCCACATCACCCGCGGAGCAGAGAAGGAGTAGTATGAGGGTGCGGCTGAAGGCTATCAAAACTGGTCGCCTAGAGCGTTGGGGACAGAGAATAAGAGGAGCAGGTTTCTGGGCATGGTAGAATGTATTCAGGGCAATATATTCTACCATGTCACTAGAATTTCTACGCAAATAGCTGGAGGCAGGGTTTTCTCTTATAGAGCTCCATTGTTATGGAATGTTCTGCCTACCTATGTGAGGAGACGCAGGCTCGGTCTCAACCTTTAAGTCTTTATTGAAGACTGATCTCTTCAGTAGGTCCTATGATTGAGTGTAGTCTGGCCCAGGAGTGTGAAGGTGAAAGGAAAGGGGCAACGGACCGCCCTTGCTGTCTCTGCCTGGCCGGTTCCACTCTCTCAACTCTCAACTGTTCTACCTGCGGCTATGGAACCCTGACATGTTCACTCTGATTACTATTATTTGACCAAGCTGGTAATTTATGAACATTTGAACATGTTCTGTTATAATCTCCACCCGGCACAGCCAGAAGAGGACTGGCCACCCCACATAGCCTGGTTCCTCTCTAGGTTTCTTCCTAGGTTTTGACCTTTCTAGGGAGTTTTTCCTAGCCACCGTGCTTCTACACCTGCATTGCTTGCTGTTTGGGGTTTTAGGCTGGGTTTCTGTACAGCACTTTTATATATCAGCTGATATAAGGGCAAAATAAATATGTTTGATTTAATTAGCAAATGTTACTTTCACATTCCCAATATGAAGGCTGAATTTGAACGTCTGCATTTGAAATGTGGTTGCCTGTTTTAGTAACTCTGCCAAAGCTGGTTAGTTTGACTGAATATGTTATTTCCCATAGAGTTCCAGTACTTGATCCCAGTGTGGTCTGACTCTCTGATGTGTGTGTTGTAATTCCCAGCTGGCCCTCACGGTGGCGCCACCCTCCTCTGAGATCTACGTGTTCACTGATGCTCCTGCCAAAAACAATGCACTGGAGCACACACACACACACGCACACGCACACACACACCACTGGAGGCTGGTCTGAGATGCTATAGGAGGGCAGGTTCATTGTAATGGCTGGAATGGAATAAATGGAACAGTACCAAACACATTAAATATATGGAAACCCCATTACAAGGAGCCCATCCTCCTATAGCTCCTCCCACCATCCTCCACTGACTGTCACCAGCCTCATTGAGAGAACCAAGTCTGTGGTTGCTTGGGCTTTCACTACTGTTTATCTCTATCTTTCTCACTGTATCTCTCTCCCTCTCTCTCTTTATCTCTCTCGCTCGCTCTCTGCATTTCAATGTATCTTCTTTCCATTCTCCCATATTTTCATTACTTTCCTACACATCCATCCTTTATTCTGTCATGAACATTTCTCTACCTCTCCTTACCTCCAGCTTCCTCTCCTCTCCTCTCCTCTCCTCCTCTCCTCTCCTCTCCTCTCCTCTCCTCTCCTCTCCTCTCCTCTCCTCAACTCCTCTCCCTAACTCCTCTCCTCTCTCTAACTCCTCTCCTCTCTCTAACTCCTCTCCTCTCTCTAACTCCTCTCCTCTCTCTAACTCCTCTCCTCTCTCTAACTCCTCTCCACTTCTCTCTCTCCTCTCCTCTCTCTACCACTCCTTTCCTCCCTCTACCTCTCATCTCCACTCTACCGCTCCTATCCTATCCTATCAATTCAAGGGCTTCCTCTCCTCTCCTCTCCTCTCCTCTCCTCTCCTCTCCTCTCCTCTCCTCTCCTCTCCTCTCCTCTCCTCTCCTCTCTCTACCACTCCTTTCCTCCCTCTACCTCTCATCTCCACTCTACCGCTCCTATCCTATCAATTCAAGGGCTTCCTCTCCTCTTCTCTCCTCCTCTCCTCACCTCTCTCCTCTCCTCTCCTATCTCTCTCTCCTCTCCTTTCTCCACCTCTCCACTCCTCTCTCTACCTCTCCTCAAATCAAATCAAATGTATTTATATAGCCCTTCGTACATCAGCTGATATCTCAAAGTGCTGTACAGAAACCCAGCCTAAAACCCCAAACAGCAAACAATGCAGGTGTAAAAGCCATACTCTCTACCTCTCTCCTCTCCCCTCTAACTCTGCCCTCTCTACCCCTCCTCTCTCTACCTATCCACCGAGATCTCCCCTCTCCTCTCATCTCTCTCTCTGACCTTTCTACCTCTGACCTTTCTACCTCTGACCTCTCTACCTCTGACCTCTCTACCTCTGACCTCTCTACCTCTGACCTCTCTACCTCTGACCTCTCTACCTCTGACCTCTCTACCTCTGACCTCTCTACCTCTGACCTCTCTACCTCTCCACCTCTCCCCTCTACCTCTCGTTTCCTCTCCTCTCTACCTTTCCTTCCCTCTCTCTACCTCTCCTCTCTACCTCTCCTCTCTACCTCTTGTTTCCTCTCTCTACCTTTCCTCTCTCTACAGCTCCTCTACTCTTTCTACCTCTACCTCTTTCTACCTCTCCTGCCTTTCCTCCTCGGGTGACCTTCATGTTGAATGATAACCTACACTCCAGTTGCCGTTTTCGTAGGCATTCTGTTTGATGGAGTCAGAACATTGACATCAGACCATTGAGGTCACCAAGGAGGATCTGCCCCGGTCCATCAGCGTCATCGAGGACACCTCTGCTGCAGCACAGATATGGTACTGTCTTGACTTACAGGGTATTGACCAATGTCCTCCAGCTCAGTGGTCAAAGAGGGCCGTCCTCTAACAGGTAACAAAAAATCCCAGAAGTAACTTCATCATGGCCCTGGTTCGAGGTAAAGGGGTTTAAACCAAGGCCTTATAGTGTTAATACATGATCTTATGATAAGCTGTAAGGTCTCCTCTTCAGGAGACCTCTGTGTGTGTGTGTGTTAACTTCTTGCGGCGAGCCATCCCGGATCCGGGATCGTGAATACAGCCTCAAGCTCATTACCATAACGCAACGTTAACTATTCATGAAAATCGCAAATGAAATGAAATCAATATGCTAGCTCTCAAGCTTAGCCTTTTGTTAACAACACTGTCATCTCAGATTTTTAAAAATATGCTTCTCAACCATAGCAAAACTAGCATTTGTGTAGCAGTATTGATAGCTATTGATAGCTAGCATTAGCTTTTAGCGTTAGCATTCAGCAGGCAACATTTTCACAAAAACCAGAACCATTCAAATAAAATAATTTACCTTTGAAGAACTTCGGATGTTTTCAATGAGGAGACTCTCAGTTAGATAGCAAATGTTCAGTTTTTCCTGAAAGATTATTTGTTTAGGAGAAATCGCTCCATTTTGTGCATCACGTTTAGCTACTAAAAAACCTGTATCCAGGATTGTGTAAATCTATCCGCAAGCTCATTAGCATAACACAACGTTAACTGTTCATGAAAATCACAAATGAAATCAATATGCTAGCTCTCAAGCTTAGCCTTTTGTTAATAACACTGTCATCTCAGATTTTCAAAAATATGCTTCTCAACCATAGCAAAACTAGCATTTAGCATTTAGCATTAGCATTAGCATTTAGCGTTAGCATCAGCAGGCAACATTTTCACAAAAACCAGAAAAACATTCAAATAAATAATTTACCTTTGAAGAACTTCGGATGTTTTCAATGAGGAGACTCTGTTAGATAGCAAATGTTCAGTTTTTCCTGGAAGATTATTTGTGCAGGAGAAATCGGTCCGTTTGGTGCGTCACGTTTGGCTACCAAAAGAAAAATGAAAATTCAGTTATCAAAACGCCAAGCTTTTTTCCAAATTAACTCCATAATATCGACTGAAACATGGCAAACGTTGTTTAGAACCAATCCTCAAGTTGTTTTTCACATATCTCTTCGATGATATATAGTTCGTGGAAGTGTGCTTTCCCCTCAGAATCCCATGGCAAAATGCCTGCAGCTGAAGATTACGCAACAATTTAGACAAAGGACACCGGGCGGACCCCTGGCAAATGTAGTCTCTTATGGCCAATCTTCCAATGATATGCCTACAAATACGTCACCATACTGCAGACATCTTGGACGAACGGCAGAGAGCTTAGGCTCATTCATGGCACATTCACAGCCATATAAGGAGACGATGGGAAACAGAGCCTCAAAAATTCTGCTCATTTCCTGTTTGAGGTTTCATCTTGGTTTCGCCTGTAGCATGAGTTCTGTGGCACTCACAGATAATATCTTTGCAGTTTTGAAAACGTCAGAGTGTTTTCTTTCCAAAGCTGCCAATTATATGCATAGTTGAGCATCTTTTCGTGACAGAATATTGCGCTTAAAACGGGCACGTTTATTAATCCAATAATGACATAGCGCCCCCTAGGTTGAAGAGTTTAAAACCTGTTCTGAGTGTTGTGACCTTCAGACACTATCAGAAGGCTTCTATGTTCAGACTCCTCCTGTCTGGATCCCACCGTGGTTATCTGGTTTTCTGACAAGAGAAGGCTGCCACAGACCTGATGAAACCAGCCCCCTGTCAGAAGATGATTACTTGTTCACCTTATTATGATCCTGTACCTGTGATGAAAGGTTTTGGTCAAATCCACTTCTGAGTTTTCTTGCTGATAAGAAGGTTCCTGCTCTCAGGGGAGGTTGGATTTATTAAAATGTTGTTGTCAGGGAAAGTTACATAAGGGGGATTGGGGAGGCTATATGAGTTACAGGATGTCTTAGCTCTCCCCAGGTTCTGCATAATGTCTATCATATGCTGTTATACTACACTCTTTACCAACTTCTGCCTACAATTTTATTACTAAAGGAGTATTTTTTTTAATGAAAGTTTAAGTTTTATCAAAAACTATAGGTGGCGCTCTAAAATTTCCGCTGATCTAATCCCGCCACAGAAACACTCCTCCATAAGAAGTTTTTAATACTTAAACAAAGAGTCTGTGTTTCCTTTCCATTACTAATGTATGTTTGATAATTAAATAGACCTGATCATTTGTTGAAGAAATTGACCAACAAAGGCCTTGGGTCAAGGGTAGAAGTCAACAGAACCCTGCAGTCGCTAGGCGGCACCAGTGGCGGCGACTTCCTGGATACCATGGCCAGGGTCCTGCAGTGGGAGTTTGTGGTGCGTCTGAGGGAGAAGGCCATGCAGCCGAAAAGAGTCGGATTTTAAAACGTTGTTGCTATTGAACATGCCATACAAATAAAGGTATTTTAATTAGTACAGTGGGGCAAAAAAAGTATTTAGTCAGCCACCAATTGTGCAAGTTCTCCCACTTAAAAAGATGAGAGGCCTGTAATTTTCATCATAGGTACACTTCAACTATGACAGACAAAATGAGAAAATAAATACAGAAAATCACATTGTAGGATTTTTAATGAATTGATTTGCAAATTATAGTGGAAAATAAGTATTTGGTCACCTACAAACAAGCAAGATTTCTGTAACAACTTCTTTAAAAGGCTCCTCTGTCCTCCACTCGTTACCCACTGGGAATGTGATGAAAGAAACAAAAGCTGAAATAAATCATTCTGTCTACTATTATTCTGACTTTTCACATTCTTAAAATAAAGTGGTGATCCTAACTGACCTAAGACAGGGAATTTTTATTTGTATTAGATGTCAGGAAGTGAGTCTAAATGTGTTTGGCTAAGGTGTATGTAAACTCCCGACTTCAACTGCATATGTGATGATTGTGAGGTGCTACACAAATTTGACCGTCACAAGATGGGACTTCAAATAGGCCTATGGCACATCAAGGGGAACTGTAGCCTACTGTTTAGATGGGTTAAATAGAAACTGAAATCTGGACACTGACTGTGTCTTTAATTTAGGGATCCCTTAACGCTCGGATCCCGTTAGCGGGATAGATTTGACAACATCCGGTGAAATTGCAGAGTGCCAAATTCAAACTACAGAAACATAAATATTTTACATTCATATAAATACAAGTGTAATACATCAAAATAAAGCTTAACTTCTTGTTAATAAATCAAATAATAAATGCCTTTGAAGATAATGTTTTTGCAATCCCAAATGTCTCAGTGACACACTGGTCGTTTTGTTCGATAAATTCCTTCTTTATATCCCCCAAATTTCAATTTTTTTGGCGCGTTTGATTCAGAAATACACCGGTTCCAACTTGCCCAACTTGACTACAAAGTATCTAATAAATTACCTGTAAACTTAGTCCAAACATTTCAAACAATGTTTCTAATCCAACCTCAGGTACACTAAAATGTAAATAATCAATCCAATTTAAGACGGAATAAACCGTTTCCAATACCGGAGAAAAATAACGAGGTGCGTGCTCCTGTTCACAAGCACAAAAAGACTTGAGTTCATCTAAGTGACACATGGAAAGAATAGGACTACTTCTTCATTTCTCAAAAGAAAAACATTGAACAATTTCTAAAGACTGTTGACATCTAGTGGAAGCCGTAGGAACTGCAATCTGGGCCCTAATAAATCAGGTTTCCCATAGAAATGCATTGGAAAACACAATGACCTAAAATAAAAAATTCCCTGGATGGATTGTGCTCGGGGTTTCGCCTGCCAAATCAGTTCTGTTATACTCACAGACATTATTGTAACAGTTTTAGAAACTTTAGAGTGTTTTCTATCCACTATTACCACCCATATGCATATCCTAGCTTGTGGGCCTGAGTAAGAGGCAGTTTACTTTGGGCACGCTTTTTATCCGGACGTGAAAATACTGCCCCCTAGCCCAAAGAGGATTTATAACCTCTCATATAGCTGCAATATCAACCCCTGCAGAATTAAACACTTTTTGCAGTAAAATGATACACCACATGTAGGCAAAGCTTGGACTTGGGAACAGGAGTGGAGAAATATGATTGATTTATTTCTGCATTTTGACAGAATGCAATGCGCAGTTCGATACTATCTGTAGAGGTGCTGTCTTCATCGTAAAAGCAACATAAAACCTGATCATATTTTAACCACATAAAATATGCATCAAAGCCAAACTAAAATCTCATCAGAAACACCTTGGTCGTTTCCACAGTCTTTTTCCTTACAACCGGTCAAAATTATTTCATTTGGACATTTTGCACAGCAATTTTTTTCAATGTATTTGTTAGGTTCTTGTATTTTCTCCACAGACCCTAAACATCTTTGCAAGGTGAAAGATGACAGAACTTCACCGATGTCACCTAGCATTCATTCTATTGATATTTTACATTGTTCTGTTGATGAAGGGTTTATTTATTCTTCCAGGGCAACATATACTTGTAATGACATAATAGATGCTACATGTATCTAATTATTGACAAGTTGCCTAACAAATAGCCAACCAACATGTTGGAAATGATAAGCAGAAACATATCTAAATCAAGCTAAACAAAGTCATGCACCCCATGTCAAATAAATATTGAGTGTGGGGGTCAGATTTTCACCATATCACATACAGTCAGGCGGATGGGTTATTAGCCATTGCGGGCGGGTGTGGGTGAAAAACAGATGACCACTAGGCTGCGTATGTAGTATATCTGAATGCGTCGGCGTGTGCTTGTGTAAATAATGGAATTCGCCCTGGCACTCGATCTAAATAATAACATTTGCGCAAAAGGTCAAGTCTACAGAATGTTGTGTACACGCTATACCACATGGAGACAGTTTGAATACACAGCATTCCATTACTCTATTTGTATACGAATAACAAACCCAGACCCAATTTCAAATCGATCTATGTGGACTTCAACAAAGCAGTTCAAGATTCTGCATATATGCCCAACTTGATTCAGGTACCATGCATTGTATTTCTACCTGACTGAAGCCGTTCAGATTCTTAGAGAAAGACGAGACATGTAAGGAAACCTTTCACAGAACCAACAAGAAGTTTGATCAGAGTGTTCTCAACCACAAGATCCGTTTCGGCACCTTCGCCTCAAGCACTTCAAGATCCGACTTAACCAACTTTGAGAATGTGTCTTGCTTTGAGGTCCACACTTGCTTTGGTGTTGAGCTAACTTCTTACTCAGCCTTTCCTGAAGAGAGAGAAGCTTTAAGATTTTTGAAGTCACCAAAATCCAGACAAAGTGGGTTTCTGTACAGCACTGTGAAGTCATCTACACACTAAAGAGCAAGGGAACAGACACTGATCTGAATTGCAAATATATTTTGAGTGGAGGAGAATCGAACATCATCAGAGCATCAGATACAGGCTTCATAATACTCTATTATGTTGATAACTACTGTATATTACTGATCATTACCAACGTACGATGAGAAGTAGCCTGATCTGACACAGCTGCCCCTGTTACAATGAGGCTTGTTTTAACTCAAACCCAGTAGCAGAGAAAAAGCAAGCAGAAGTAAGGGTAAATCCAGATATTTACTTAACCTAGGTAGAAACAAGGCATCAGCACCAGAGGGCACTTTAACAAACATAAGACCTCAGCAATGCAGCAGGCCAACTGAGGAACCAAAATAGCCAGGCAACCAGTGAACAGAAATGTAATTTAACACAGGTGAAACTAATGAGAACAATCAGGTAACCTGGGAACTAGAAAACAAGGTAAGGTTTCGCCAGCGGCAACCCAAGGAAACACACTCAAAATAACTCAGAACTGTGATAGCCCCAGCTTTTACAGTGTAAAGATCCTGGCTGTGTCTCCAGGTCACATTACAGACGCATGCCGAATCTCACGCCTGGATAGCAACGTCTGCAATGTATTCGGCCTGAAATGAGACCCCTGTTAAGACTTGTTTAAACCTGGATTGGACTGCTACAGTATTAAAATGGTTGAGATTAAATGTCTTGGTCATGTGTAATAATTTCTGACATTTGCTGCTGTCATGACATTGGCCTGGGGGTTGGTTTATGACAGTCATAAATACCTCTTCCCCCTTTTTCCCTCTCTAACCTACTGATGTTGCATTTACAAACCCTTGGTTAACATAGAGATTCTGGGAACATCAGAAGGTGGGGAAATGAACTATATTCTGGTAATCCGACCAATTGAACATGTGCAGTGGTACTTAATGAATATGATGTCAGTTCAGTTGTCATCTGAGACATTATCATCAATGATAAGATGGCATAAACTCTACAGTGGAAAGTCTGCACATTGTAGTTATCGGATTCACATGGAATTGTTGTTCAATTTAAATGTTTGAATGTAAATTATTGGTGAAGAGCTGAAATGTAATTTTAGCTTCCAAATGAGAGATTTGGTTTTCAGAAGGTTAGGGCTCTGCTCAATCAGTGGCCCGCCCCTGTAAAGGGACATGGGTTATAAAACTTTTCAAACACGCCCTCCTCTCCCTTCCTATATAAAGCCTTGATGACAATATAACCTCCCTGTTCCGAGAATGTGAGGACAACGGTCCGATGTCAGAATGGTTCAGATAATAACTACAGAACGAAGCCAACATCAGCGTGAGCTTAGGTTGCGAATAATGGTATGAACTTTGAACTCTTATTCACTACAGAAGTGATACCTAAGCCTTTGAGTTAGCAACAGCAGCTGCAAACAAGGGTTAGGAAGGAAATAGACAGAGTATTCCGTCTATCACACAACGACGTTATCTACAACGTATCCAATTGACCAGCAGACATTCTTCAAAGGACAAAGGATTCCGGCTTGCAACACGGCCTTCCATCTATCACCAACCTACCAAGAGCAGCTCAGAGTAAATATTTATTGCATTTTCCTTTTCCAAATGGGTGGTAATTTGAAATGCGATAGCACAGCTTCTTCCTTTGTCCTTCAGTCTTCCCGCTCTTCACTCAAACCCAGCTCTTTTCTTTTGTGTAATCAGCTGTGAAATCTATTCCGCCCCGCTAGGGACGTTTTTTCCTTTATGACGTCATTTGAAATCAAGGTATAATTCATTCTTTGTATATGTAATTCTGTGATTAGTTAGGTATTTAGTAAATAAATAATTAAACCCAATTTTGTATTGCTGATTCAACTTGTTAGCCAGGGTTCGTGGAAGATAACCAATAATTTACAACATTCAGATGAGACTGAAGGTCTTTAAGAGTTTATTCGGAAGATAACAGCTCTATAAATATTATTTTGTGGTGCCCGACTCTAGTTAATTACATTTACATGATTAGCTCAATCAGGTAATATTAATTACGGAGAAATTATTTTGTAGAATAGCATGTCATATCACTTAATCCGGCATAGCCAAAGACACGACACTGCCATGTACATCTTGACCACGGCTAGCTACAGTGAACCTGGCAGTTTTGGAGTTTTGGAAGGGGGGAGGGATTTTTCGGCCATACTTTGCACAAGACTTGCAAAGAAAGGGGGGTGGCTACCCCACAACCAACACTAGTAACTGTCCAGAGGCCAGCGCTCACGCAATAATTGGTTCTGAGTTGCAGAGATGAAACCAAAGAGAACCAGCCACTATCATCACATACACATCTGACTGACATTGTGACTAACATGATAAAGCTTCTTTCACATTACACCAGTTTCAAAATCCTTAAAATCACCTTGGTGACAAAACACAAAGTACAAAGAAATGACACTTTAGTGCTGTCTTAAAGCTTCCTTCACATTACATGGTATACAAAATCCTACAGTTTTATTACCTTTCACACTATGCAAGTCTTGACAGGATTGTGGGTTGGTGAATATTGGTGAATATATGTTGTTTGTAGCTAGCCAGCTTTTAATATGACATGGCCAGCAACAATTCCTGTTAGATAATTAAATGAATGATCCAGCTATGGTGGTAATTTGTGTCATGTCTGACTACAGCAGTGTTGCTTGTCCATGTGCTAGCTAACAGCAACAAGCGCAGACGAGCTAGCTAAACGTGGTCTCAGCATCCAGCAGTGATCAGCTGGTGGTTGCATAGTAACGGCGTCACCAGCCCAAAATTCTAATAGAGCTGGCACCAGATGTTAAACTGGGCTGCACTGGACCGGTTTCCCACGACCCGGTTCCAATTTGAAAATGTCATTCGACCCGGCTCTAACTTGGCCTTAATTTTGAGGGCCAGTGATAGAGCATCTACATATAGAAAAAGTGTTACACAAATGAAATCACACAGGGATTACAATGTTTACCGTATTTGACATACTTTTTGCACTATGAAAATGTTGCATTATATATACAACAACCACTGTTGTTGTAACATCTTATCAGATTATAATGATCTGATAGTTCAACTTACCGGACTGGAGCACGATTGAGGTTGTTTTGTATTGTTCAGCTTCAGGATGTTTTTTCAGACGGTCTGCCAAGATCTACTTATACCTGGTCAGATTTCTTTACAGGCAGACATAACCACAAACCATGTTCCCACTGAAGCACCAAGATCTACTTATACCTGGTCCAGATTTCTTTACAGGCAGACATAACCACAAACCATGTTCCCACACTGAGGCACCAAGATCTACTTATACCAGGTCAGATTTCTTACAGGCAGACATAACCAAACCATGTTCCCACACTGAGGCACCAAGATCTACTTCTATACCTGGTCAGTTTCTTTTACAGGCAGACATAACCACAAACCATGTTCCCACACTGAGGCACCAAGATCTACTTATACCTGGTCAGATTTCTTTGCAGGCAGACATAACCACAAACCACATTCCCACACTGAAGCACCAAGATCTACTTATACCTGGTCAGATTTCTTTACAGGCAGACATAACCACAAACCATGTTCCCACACTGAAGCACCAAGATCTGCTTATACCTGGTCAGATTTCTTTACAGGCAGACATAACCACAAACCACGTTCCCACACTGAGGCACAAGATCTACTTATACCAGGTCAGATTTCTTTACAGGCAGACATAATTCAAACCATGTTCCCACACTGAGGCACCAAGATCTACTTCTATACCTGGTCAGATTTCTTTACAGGCAGACATAACCACAAACCATGTTCCCACACTGAGGCACCAAGATCTACTTCTTATACCTGGTCAGATTTCTTTACAGGCAGACTATAACCACAAACCACATTCCCACACTGAAGCACCAAGATCTACTTATACCTGGTCAGATTTTTACAGGCAGACATAACCACAAACCATGTTCCCACACTGAAGCACCAAGATCACTTATACCTGGTCAGATTTCTTACAGGCAGACATAACCACAAACTACTCCCACACTGAGGCACCAAGATCTACTTATACCTGGTCAGATTTCTTTACAGGCAGACATAACCACAAACCATGTACCCACACTGAGGCACCAATATCTACTTATACCTGGTCAGATTTGTTTACAGGCAGACATAACCACAAACCATGTTCCCACACTGAGGCACCAAGATCTACTTATACCTGGTCAGATTTCTTTACAGGCAGATATAACCACAAACCACGTTCCCACACTGAGGCACCAAGATCTACTTATACCTGGCCAGATTTCTTTACAGGCAGAGATAACCACAAACCATGTTCCCACACTGAGGCACTAAGATCTACTTATACCTGGTCAGATTTCTTTACAGGCAGACATAACCACAAACCATGTTCCCACACTGAGGCACCAAGATCTACTTATACCTGGTCAGATTTCTTTACAGGCAGACATAACCACAAACCATGTTCCCACTGAAGCACCAAGATCTACTTATACCTGGTCAGATTTCTTTACAGGCAGACATAACCACAAAACCATGTTCCCACTGAAGCACAAGATCTACTTATACCTGGTCAGATTTCTTTACAGGCAGACATAACCACAAACCATGTTCCCACTGAAGCACTAAGATCTACTTATACCTGGTCAGTTTATTTTACAGGCAGACATAACCACAAACCATGTTCCCACTCTGAGGCACCAAGATCTACTTATACCTGGTCAGATTTCTTTACAGGCAGACATAACCACAAACCATGTTCCCACTGAAGCACCAAGATCTACTTATACCTGGTCAGATTTCTTTACAGGCAGACATAACCACAAACCATGTTCCCACTGAAGCACCAAGATCTACTTATACCTGGTCAGATTTCTTTACAGGCAGACATAACCACAAACCATGTTCCCACTGAAGCACTAAGATCTACTTATACCTGGTCAGATTTCTTTACAGGCAGACATAACCACAAACCACGTTCCCACACTGAGGCACCAAGATCTACTTATACCAGGTCAGATTTCTTTACAGGCAGACATAACCAAAACCATGTTCCCACACTGAGGCACCAAGATCTACTTATACCTGGTCAGATTTCTTTACAGGCAGACATAACCACAAACCATGTTCCCACACTGAGGCACCAAGATCTACTTATACCTGGTCAGATTTCTTTACAGGCAGACATAACCACAAACCACATTCCCACACTGAAGCACCAAGATCTACTTATACCTGGTCAGATTTCTTTACAGGCAGACATAACCACAAACCATGTTCCCACACTGAAGCACCAAGATCTACTTATACCTGGTCAGATTTCTTTACAGGCAGACATAACCACAAACCACGTTCCCACACTGAGGCACCAAGATCTACTTATACCTGGTCAGATTTCTTTACAGGCAGACATAACCACAAACCATGTACCCACACTGAGGCACCAATATCTACTTATACCTGGTCAGATTTGTTTACAGGCAGACATAACCACAAACCATGTTCCCACACTGAGGCACCAAGATCTACTTATACCTGGTCAGATTTCTTTACAGGCAGACATAACCACAAACCACGTTCCCACACTGAGGCACCAAGATCTACTTATACCTGGCCAGATTTCTTTACAGGCAGAGATAACCACAAACCATGTTCCCACACTGAGGCACCAAGATCTACTTATACCTGGTCAGATTTCTTTACAGGCAGACATAACCACAAACCATGTTCCACACTGAGGCACCAAGATCTACTTATACCTGGTCAGATTTCTTTACAGGCAGACATAACCACAAACCATGTTCCCACTGAAGCACCAAGATCTACTTATACCTGGTCAGATTTCTTTACAGGCAGACATAACCACAAACCATGTTCCCACTGAAGCACCAAGATCTACTTATACCTGGTCAGATTTCTTTACAGGCAGACATAACCACAAACCATGTTCCCACTGAAGCACTAAGATCTACTTATACCTGGTCAGATTTATTTACAGGCAGACATAACCACAAACCATGTTCCCACTCTGAGGCACCAAGATCTACTTATACCTGGTCAGATTTCTTTACAGGCAGACATAACCACAAACCATGTTCCCACACTGAAGCACCAAGATATGCAGATCTTCATGTCTGCAAATGTACACATGCATGAGGATGTACACAACTCTACTTTGGTTCACCACAGGTCCATTTGCAACTAAAAGTGATGCTGCTGAGAAAGAGTTAACGCTCACCCTTTATGTCTTTGACGCTACCCTCAACCCCAAGTTAACCACTGCAGTCAGTCGGTTGTCATGGTTACCGTCTCTCATGTTGTCACTGGGTGAGTTCCAGCCATTTCTCAGTAACATTGATGGCAGAATCAAGTATCCCATATTGAATACAATACAATAAAATATAAAATGTAAATTATTATAGTCGTGTCAAATTAACAGTTAGTGTTATAGTAACCTGTGGATAGACAGTAGATGTTATGACAGTTAACCTGTGGATAGACAGTAGATGTTATGACAGTTAACCTGTGGATAGACAGTAGATGTTATGACAGTTAACCTGTGGATAGACAGTAGATGTTATGACAGTTAACCTGTGGATAGACAGTAGATGATATGACAGTTAACCTGTGGATAGACAGTAGATGTTATGACAGTTACCCTGTGGATAGGCAGTAGATGTAAGGACAGTTAACCTGTGGATAGACAGTAGATGTTATGACAGTTAACCTGTGGATAGACAGTAGATGTTATGACAGTTAACCTGTGGATAGACAGTAGATGTTATGACAGTTAACCTGTGGATAGACAGTAGATGATATGACAGTTAACCTGTGGATAGACAGTAGATGTTATGACAGTTACCCTGTGGATAGGCAGTAGATGTAAGGACAGTTAACCTGTGGATAAACAGTAGATGTTAGAACAGTTCACGTCCACCCTATGTCCTCTGTCTCTGCTAGTCAACATGATGGCTGCTGAACACTTCCTTCACAACAAAGTATGTCCCCATCTCTCATCATGCCAGACATCACACAAAGTAAAATTCATTATTATTACCAGACAGAGAATCAGACAATGTAGGCTACCACTCTGCCTATTTGGCTTATTTGCATGTTCAAGCCTGTCTCAAAATACAACACTGCCACTTTAATTAAGAAATAAGCGTTTTACTTGACTGACTTTTCAAATACAGCTTAAAATGTAGCCTACACGTTTTGTGCTCTCGGAGAAAGCAGTCACTATCCATTGCTGACCGATACTTATGTATAACTAAGCTAATAACTCGACTCCGTTGCGCTGTGACTCTGTCTACAACAAAATCACTGACTCAACTTGGAAAATTAGATTTGTTTTGTTGCATTGAAAATGGGCTGATATAATATTGATTCGATCACAGAACAAACGTTGATCTATATAGTGCAAAGTAATAGAGCAAACTAAGTGAAGTTCAATCTATTGAGTCTCTGCCCGGCAGTGCAATTCTTCTGCGCAGCAGTTCTGGAGTTAATTGCGCTGCCACACGCACACGGTCTGTTTCGAGGGAACATTGCTGTCTCGACTGCCTTTTTTTTAGTACAACAATTGACCCGTACCATAACTCTAACCATCGCCTAATGTTAACCAATCCAGAAAATAAACAGATTATAAACGTATGATTGATGTTTTAAATGAAGCATTTTTCTTTATAGTTGTCCTGTCTGTGGTGACCTTATATCCAGTGATGAAAAGTGGCCTGTGTTTTCTGGACAGACCTACATAGAATGTGAATAATGACATTATTCATCACACGTCTCAAATGGCACCATATTCCCCTGTATAGTGCACTACTTTTGACCAGGTTCCATCACTATGTAGGAAATAGGGTTCTATTTGGGACACAGTAAGTTTAGGGAAGTTATTGCTGGAACACCTATTGTATTGTAATTTCAGTTGATTTCAGCATGTGTTGCTGTGCCAACTCATATTTAGCCATACCACTGACTTCCTTTAAATAACAGCTTCCCTGTCTGTCTGTCTCAAATCAAATGTTATTGGTCACATACACATGGTTAGCAGATGTTAATGTGAGTGTAGTGAAATGCCTGTGCTTCTAGTTCCGACCATGCAATAATATCTAACAAGTAATCTTAACAATTTCACAATTATATTTTACACACAAGTGTAAAGGAATGAATATGAATATGTACATATAAATATATGGATGAGTGATGGCCGAACGGCAAAGGCAAGTTGCAGTATATGGTATAGAGTACAGTATATACATATGAGATGAGTAATGTAGGGTATGTAAACATTATTAAAGTGGCATTGTTTAAAGTGACACATACATTTCATCAAGTTTTTAATTATTAAAGTGGCTAGAGATTTGAGTCAGTATGTTGGCAGCAGCCACTCAATGTTAGAGATGGCTGTTTAACAGTCTGGATGGCCTTGAGATAGAAGCTGTTTTCAGTCTCTCGGTCCCAGATTTGATGCACCTGTCCTGACTCGCCTTCTGGATGATAGCGGGGTGAACAGGCAGTGACTGGGTGGCTGATGTCCTTGATGATCTTTTTGGCCTTCCTGTGACATCAGGTGGTGTAGGTGTCCTGGAGGGCAGGTAGTTTGCACCCGGCGATGCGTTGTGCAGACCTCACTACCCTCTGGAGAGCCTTACGGTTGTGGGCGGAGCAGTTGCCGTACCAGGCGGTGATACAGCCCGACAGGACGCTCTCGATTGTGCGTCTGTAAAAAGTTGTGAGTGTTTTTGGTGACAAGCCAAATTTCTTCAGCCTTCATCACCACGCTGTCTGTGTGAGTTGACCATTTCAGTTTGTCCCTGATGTGTACGCCGAGGAACTTAAAACTTTCCACCTTCTCCACTACTGTCCAGTCAATGTGGATAGGGGGGTGCTCCCTCTGCTGTTTCCTGATGTCCACGATCATCTCCTTTATTTTGTTGATGTTGAGTGTGAGTTTATTTTCCTGACACCACACTCTGAGGGCCCTCACCTCCTCCCTGTAGGCTGTCTCGTCGTTGTTAGTAATCAAGCCTACCACTGTAGTGTCGTCACTGGTGGGAGTCACGTGGTGGCCAGTATTGTGTTAATATCACACTGTGGTTGACTGATAAAGAGTTTCACTTCCATAAATCACACAGACACAGGACAGTGCAGGGAGAAGACACAGGTACAGATGTACATTAGAGTTGAGGTTAGAAGTAGAAGTTACTGTATTTGACCACAAGTTTGTTAAGATGTCAGAGGGAGTCTATGAAAACTCAGAACGATTTAAAGACGATGAGCCTGATGCAATGAAGAACACAGACATTGATGGCCAATTATATGCCAACGTAAGAGCCTTCAAACCCAGTACAAGAGATGGAGTTGTTGCTTCAGGTAAGATTGCATGGACACACACACACACACACACACACACACACACACACACACACACACACACACACACACACACACACACACACACACACACACACACACACACACACACACACACACACACACACACACACACACACACACACACACACACACACACACACACACACGCATGAACACACACGCACAGTGTGCAGTGGGGTGGGACTAATCCCCCTATTGACCGCTGGAATCCCACGTTTCCTACTCACGCCGGGCTGGATGGATGACACACCCACCACAACACAGCATGGAGCCCTCACCCACCACAACACAGCATGGAGCCCTCACCCACCACAACACAGCATGGAGCCCTCACCCACCACAACACAGCATGGAGCCCTCACCGCCCACAACACAGCATGGAGCCCTCACCGCCCACAACACAGCATGGAGCCCTCACCCACCACAACACAGCATGGATCCCTCACCCACCACAACACAGCATGGAGCCCTCACCCACCACAACACAGCATGGAGCCCTCACCCACCACAACACAGCATGGAGCCCTCACCGCCCACAACACAGCATGGAGCCCTCACCGCCCACTCACATGCAAGACACCAGACACACACGAGCACACACACA
>NW_025750013.1:15000-21308 GCF_021184085.1 Oncorhynchus gorbuscha | reverse complement strand
CCCTCTCCCTATTCCATCTACAGTCCTCCCCCTCTCCTTATTCCATTGACAGTCCTCCCTCTCCCTATTCCATTCACAGTCCTCCCCTCTCCCTATTCCATCTACAGTCCTCCCCTCTCCTTATTCCATCCACAGTCCTCCCCTCTCCCTATTCCATCTACAGTCCTCCCCTCTCCCTATTCCATCTACAGTCCTCCCCCTCTCCCTATTCCATCCACAGTCCTCCCCCTCTCCTTATTCCATCTACAGTCCTCCCCTTTCCCTATTCCATCTACAGTCCTCCCCCTCTCCTTATTCCATCTACAGTCCTCCCCCTCTCCCTATTCCATCCACAGTCCTCCCCTCTCCTTATTCCATCTACAGTCCTCCCTCTCCTTATTCCATTGACAGTCCTCCCCTCTCCCTATTCCATCCACAGTCCTCCCCCTCTCCTTATTCCATCCACAGTCCTCCCCTCTCCCTATTCCATCTACAGTCCTCCCCCTCTCCCTATTCCATCTACAGTCCTCCCCTCTCCTTATTCCATTGACAGTCCTCCCCTCTCTCCCTATTCCATCTACAGTCCTCCCCCTCTCCCTATTCCATCCACAGTCCTCCCCTCTCCCTATTCCATCTCACAGTCCTCCCCCTCTCCTTATTCCATTGACAGTCCTCCCCCTCTCCCTATTCCATCTACAGTGCTCCCCTCTCCCTATTCCATTCACAGTCCTCCCACTCTCCCTATTCCATCTACAGTCCTCCCCCTCTCCTTATTCCATCTACAGTCCTCCCCTCTCCTTATTCCATTGACAGTCCTCCCCCTCTCCTTATTCCATTGACAGTCCTCCCCTCTCCCTATTCCATCTGCAGTCCTCCCCCTCTCCCTATTCCATCTACAGTCCTCCCCCTCTCCTTATTCCATTGACAGTCCTCCCCTCTCCCTATTCCATTCACAGTCTTCCCCTCTCCCTATTCCATCTACAGTACTCCCCTCTCCTTATTCCATCCACAGTCCTCCCCTCTCCCTATTCCATCTACAGTCCTCCCCTCTCCCTATTCCATCTACAGTCCTCCCCCTCTCCTTATTCCATTGACAGTCCTCCCCTCTCCTTATTCCATCTACAGTCCTCCCCTACTCCCTATTCCATCCACAGTTCTCCCCCTCTCCTTATTCCATTGACAGTCCTCCCCTCTCCTTATTCCATCTACAGTCCTCCCCCTCTCCCTATTCCATCTACAGTCACTCCCCCTCTCCCTATTCCATCTACAGTCCACTCCCCCTCTCCTTATTCCATTGACAGTCCTCCCCCTCTCCCTATTCCATCTACAGTGCTCCCCTCTCCCTATTCCATTCACAGTCCTCCCACTCTCCCTATTCCATCTACAGTCCTCCCCCTCTCATTATTCCATCTACAGTCCTCCCCTCTCCTTATTCCATTGACAGTCCTCCCCTCTCCTTATTCCATTGAGCAGTCCCTTCCCTCTCCCTATTCCATCTGCAGTCCTCCCCTCCCTATTCCATCTACAGTCCTCCCCCTCTCCTTATTCCATTGATGTCCTCCCTCTCCCCTATTCCATTCTGATCTTCCCCTCTCTATTCCATCTGATACTCCCTCTCTTATTCCATCCACAGTCCTCCCCTCTCTATTCCATCTGGTCCTCCTCTCTATTCCATCTACAGTCCTCCCCTCTCCTTATTCCATTGACAGTCCTCCCTTCCTTATTCCATTCATACAGTCCTCCCTCCCTTTATCGATCCATTAGTCTCCCCCTCCTATTCCATTGACAGTCCTCCCCTCTCCTTGTTCCATCACAGTCCTCCCCCTTTCTCTTATTCCATCTACGGTCCTCCCCTCTCCCTATTCCATCTACAGTCCTCCCCCTCCTTATTCCATTGACAGTCCTCCCATCTCCTTATTCCATCTACAGTCCTCCCCCTCTCCCTATTCCATCTACAGTCTTCCCCTTTCCTTATTCCATCAACAGTCCTCCCCTCTCCCTATTCCATTGACAGTCCTCTCCTCTCCTCTCCCTATTTCATTGACAGTCCTCCCCTCTCCTTATTCCATCCACAGTCCTCCCCCTCTCCCTATTCCATCGGCAGTCCTCCCCCTCTCCCTATTCCACCAGCAGTCTCTCATGAACATGCCTGGGCTCCACATTCCAAGATCTATGAGGATGAAGAAGACAAAGTGGTTGGAAGACAGATTACTGTAAACACAATTTTGAGAATAAACGTCTAGATTAGCAAAAAACTAAAATATTTTGCTCGTCTTTCCGACTGTTAAGCAAGCGTTTGAATGTTGTCGCTTTGATGCACCACCATTTTCAACCAGTAGAGGGCACTGTCATTGTAACATTGGTGAATGGAGGCCTGTTCACCTTTCCTACCTGTCTAGTACACCTCTATTGTGATGAGAAGAAGTCATTGTCACAGTAATTTTCTATGAATAATCACTCAATTTGCAGTTCCACATGATTGCAAAGAAAATAGCCCATTCACCATGATTACATGATCAATATTCATTATTTGTTAACCTGCAGAAAAACAAGTAAAAACAAATGTTGAGATTCGTGACAGTGCGAGCCTCAGCATTCTCCCTCCCCTTCCCTCATCAATTCCTCTTTGTCTTATGGTTTTTGCTGAGCCACCCTCAGTTCTTTGCCATGGCTCTGGTAAACAACTCTGTGACAGTTCCATTGAGAGCAGACAATTGGTTCATTACTGAGAACCACAACAGATAACTGTAAATAGCGGAGTGGAGTGTTCCATGGTCAGTCACAATTTAATTTAATTTTCTGAGTCGGGCTGTCATTACTCTTTCTCCCTCTGCCTGTGTCTCATTCTGCCTCTCTCTCTCTCTCTGCATGTGTCTCATTCTGTCACTCTCTCCCTCTGCCTGTGTCTCATTCTGTCTCTCTCTTTCTCCCTCTACCTGTGTCTCATTCTGTCGCTCTCTCCTTCTGCCTGTGTCTCATTCTGTCTCTCTCTCTCTCCCTCTGCATGTGTCTCATTCTGTCGCTCTCTCTCTCTCTCCCTCTGCCTGTGTCTCATTCTGTCTCTCTCTCTCCCTCTCCCTCTGCCTGTGTCTCATTCTGTCGCTCTCTCTCTCTCTCCCTCTGCCTGTGTCTCATTCCGTCTCTCTGTCTCTCTCTCCCTCTGCCTGTGTCTCATTCTGTCTCTCTCTCTCTCCCTCTGCATGTCCCATTCTGTCGCTCTCTCTCCCTCCCTCTGCATGTCTCTCATTCTGTCGCTCTTCCTCCTCTGCGTAATCTTCTTCATTCTGTCGCTATATCCTATATATATATATATGTCGTATATATATATATCTGTACTCTGTGTGTCTCATTGTCACTCTCTCTCTCTCCCTCTGCATGTCTCATTCTGTCTCTCTCTTTCTCTTTCTCCCTCTGCATGTGACTCATTCTGTCGCTCTCTCTCTCCCTCTGCATGTGACTCATTCTGTCGGTCTCTCTCTCACCCTCTGCCTGTGTCTCATTCTGTCTCTCTCTCTCTCCCTCTGCATGTGTCTCATTCTGTCTCTCTCCCTCTGCATGTGTCTCATTCTGTCGCTCTCTCTCTCTCCCTCTGCATGTCTCATTCTGTCGCTCTCTCTCTCTCCCTCTGCATGTATCTCATTCTGTCGCTCTCTCTCTCTCTCTGCATGTGTCTCATTCTGTCGCTCTCTCTCTCTCCCTCTGCATGTGTCTCATTGTCGCTCTCTCTCTCCCTCTCCATGTCTCATTCTGTCACTCTCTCTCCCTCTGCATGTGTCTCATTGTCGCTCTCTCTCTCTCTCTCTCTCTCTCTCTCTCTCTCTCCCTCTGCATGTCTCATTCTGTCACTCTCTCTCTCTCCCTCTGCATGTGTCTCATTGTCGCTCTCTCTCTCTCCCTCTGCATGTCTCATTCTGTCGCGCTCTCTCTCCCTCTGCATGTCTCATTCTGTCTCTCTATTTCTCTTTCTCCCTCTGCATGTGACTCATTCTGTCGCTCTCTCTCTCCCTCTGCATGTGACTCATTCTCTGGTTTCTCTCTCTCTCCCTCTGCATGTGTCTCATTCTGTCGCTCTCTCTCTCACCCTCTGCATGTGTCTCATTCTGTTGCTCTCTCTCTCTGCATGTGTCTCATTCTGTCGCTCTCTCTTTCTCCCTCTGCATGTGTCTCATTCTGTCACCTCTCTCTCCCCTCTCCCTCTGCATGCTTTGACTCATTCTGTCGCTCTCTCTCTCTCCCTCTGCATGTGTCTCATTCTGTCGCTCTCTCTCTCTCCCTCTGCATGTGTCTCATTCTGTTGCTCTCTCTCTGCATGTGTCTCATTCTGTTGCTCTCTCTTTCTCCCTCTGCATGTGTCTCATTCTGTCACTCTCTCTCTCTCCCTCTCTCCCTCTGCATGTGACTCATTCTGTTGCTCTCTCTCTCCCTCTGCATGTGTCTCATTCTGTCACTCTCTCTCTCTCCCTCTCTCCCTCTGCATGTGACTCATTCTGTCGCTCTCTCTCTCTCCCTCTGCATGTGTCTCATTCTGTCGCTCTCTCTCTCTCTGCATGTATCTCATTCTGTCGCTCTCTCTCTCTCTGCATGTCTCATTCTGTCGCTCTCTCTCTCACCCTCTGCCTGTGTCTCATTCTGTCTCTCTCTCTCTCTCTGCATGTGTCTCATTCTGTCTCTCTCTCTCTCTCCCTCTGCATGTGTCTCATTCTGTCTCTCTCTCCTGTTTTGTTCATTCAGTCATTCTTTCCCTCTGTCTGTCAGTCTCTGCTTTGATATGTCAGTATGTGTGTGTGTGTGTGTGTTTCTGTCCCTTACAGGCCTTCAGGGCAGACTCCACACTGTCCTCTGACAGCCTCATTTGCATACTCATAAATCATTCACCGCTCACACCCAGTACACACACACACACACACACACACAATACCACAGCCCCAGCTCTTCTGTGTGTGAACAGAAAGGGTTGCGGTTGTCAAGGTGTGGTTGAGTAAGAGGAGCAGCCTTATACAGAGGCATCACCATTCAGTCAGTCCCCAGTCCCCATTCAGTCAGTCCCCAGTCCCCATTCAGTCAGTCCCCAGTCCCCATTCAGTCAGTCACCAGTCCCCATTCAGTCAGTCACCACCATAATATCTGGCAGTAAAAAGCATTGCTGTCGCTGGCCAGGCTTATGGTGGCTCTAAGAGGCACTTGAGTGGAATGAGAGAACGGGCTGGGTTTAGTTGTGTGTAGTAAGCTCACTGAACATGAATAGGAGCTGACACACACACACCTCAATAGACTAGAAACAACAACGTAGAGGACTACACATGCACAAGTCATATAAAAGCCTGGCATGTAGAAAGGTCACAGTGGGGTCAAAAGCCAATGGCCGACACCAGGCTTTGAAAAGGAGCAGGTGGCTTTATTGTTGACCTTTTAGACCCTCTGTGCATCCCAAATCGAACCCTATTCCTTTATAGTGCACTACTTTTGACCAGGCCCTATGAACCCCGGAGAAAAGCAGTGCACTATAAAGGAATAGGGTGGCATTTGAGACGCAGCCTAATGTTGTCCTAAGTGTGTCCAGCAGCCCCGGTCCAGCCTGGTGGTTTTTACTGGACCCAGTCTAGCAAGGCCAGGTTTAATCTGTTCCTCTGGACCCAGTCTAGCATGGCCAGGCTTAATCTGTTCCTCTGGACCCAGTCTAGCATGGCCAGGCTTAATCTGTTCCTCTGGACCCAGTCTAGCATGGCCAGGCTTAATCTGTTCCTCTGGACCCAGTCTAGCATGGCCAGGCTTAATCTGTTCCTCTGGACCCAGTCTAGCATGGCCATGCTTAATCTGTTCTTCTGGACCCAGTCTAGCATGGCCAGGCTTAATCTGTTCCTCTGGACCCCGTCTAGCATGGCCAGGCTTAATCTGTTCCTCTGGACCCCGTCTAGCATGGCCAGGCTTAATATGTTCCTCTGGACCCCGTCTAGCATGGCCATGCTTAATCTGTTCCTCTGGACCCAGTCTAGCATGGCCAGGCTTAATCTGTTCCTCTGGACCCAGTCTAGCATGGCCAGGCTTAATCTGTTCCTCTGGACCCAGTCTAGCATGGCCAGGCTTAATCTGTTCCTCTGGACCCAGTCTAGCATGGCCAGGCTTAATCTGTTCCTCTGGACCCAGTCTAGCATGGCCAGGCTTAATATGTTCCTCTGGACCCAGTCTAGCATGGCCAGGCTTAATTTGTTCCTCTGGACCCAGTCTAGCATGGCCAGGCTTAATCTGTTCCTCTGGACCCAGTCTAGCATGGCCAGGCTTAATCTGTTCCTCTGGACCCAATCTAGCATGGCCAGGCTTAATCTGTTCCT
>NW_025750013.1:0-10000 GCF_021184085.1 Oncorhynchus gorbuscha | reverse complement strand
CATGGCCGTAGCTCCTAATGTTCAGGCAGACTAATAGCTCTCCACAAGGGTTAATTTGGGGTCATGTCTCATCTGAAGAGGACCGCTTGGTAGACAATTCAGAATAATGATTTGCGGAACAAAGACCTGTGTCTGTCTGCTTAAGAACGTGTGGGGGAGAAGAGAACACAATTAATGAAAACAACCCCAGCTCTTGATTTCTATACAGGGCCGACGAGGGCAACAGGGCCGACGAGGGCAACAGGGCCGACGAGGGCAACAGGGCCGACGAGGGCAACAGGGCCGACGAGGGCAACAGGGCCGACGAGGGCAACAGGGCCGACGAGGGCAACAGGGCCGACGAGGGCACAACTATGGGACAAACAGACGGGTTGGATTAGATTGTTGATCACGTTGTGACGGCCCTGAATTTTTCTGAACCGTCTCAGTGCAGCTCCTTCCAATAGGGCGCTTTGCTTTCCCTTTAATTCCCAATTAAATAGCCAGCATCAGCTGCGCAAAAGTGGGGTTGTGATGGAGACGTGACTGCGGATGTGTTCAACCCTCAGTTCCCACTTCTCTATTCCGTTTGTTTTGTTGCCGTTAAACGTGTGTTTTGTAGCCTAAGAGAGTTTACCCAGGATCGGATCCACTCTTTGCGTCCGTGGACTACACCTCAAGTCCTTTGTATTGGTGTAGACTTGACGGACCAGATGGGACTCATTCCCACCCAAACTAAAAGGAGAAACCAATGTTTTCTCTGGTAGGCGCAATCTACCTGGCACCCCTATAAATAATAACCTCAAGTCAAAACCGTTACAACGTTAACTATATTTCAGCTCCAGTGTTTATTGAGAACAAAACTATGGGGCAAACAGACTGGTTGGATTAGATTGTTGACCACGTTAACTATATTTCAGCTGAACACTTGTTGTCCCTCATATACGTTGTTAAAGTTGTTGGTTCGCTAGATTGACATGAAATCAGTCAAAACACCACAACAATACATGGTATCAAGAACAAGATGAAATGAGTCACTTAGGATTCCCCACATGGCAGCTTCTAGTCATTCTGGCTATCTGGTCATCCAGCATCCCAACGACACGCTGACCTCTGCCCCATGGAAGCGTGACCTCTGCCCCATGGAAGCGTGACCTCTGCCCCGTGGAAGCGTGATCTCTGCCCCGTGGAAGCGTGACCTCTGCCCCGTGGAAGCGTGACCTCTGCCCCGTGGAAGCGTGACCGCTGCCCCGTGGAAGCGTGACCTCTGCCCCGTGGAAGCGTGACCTCTGCCCCGTGGAAGCGTGACCTCTGCCCCGTGGAAGCGTGACCTCTGCCCAATGGAAGTCTGAGCACATGGTTTTCCTGACGTTGTCAGATGACCCGTCTGTCTATTGATCGTTTTGTATTTAATTTATTGCTTTTCTCTCCCATCGTTCACTTTTCATTATAGTCACTTGCCACAATTTAATAATATATTCATCATATTACAAGACATTCACTTTCTATCCATAGTAGATTCACATACAAGACCCTGGTACTTACCTACGGAGCAGCAAGAGGACCTGACCCTCCCTACCTTCAGGCTTGTGTTCAAACCCTACATCCCAACCAGAGTACTCTGTTCTGCCACCTCTGGTCTCTTGGCTCTCCTACCCCTACGGGAGGGCAGCTCCAGCTCAGCCCAGTCCAACCTCTTCTCTGTCCTGGCAGCCCAATGGTGGAACCAGCTTCCCCCTGAAGCTAGGACAGCAGAGTCCCTGTCCGTCTTCTGAAAACATCTGAAACCCTACCGCTTCAAATAGTATTTTAAGAAATCCCACAGCACCCCTTTCGTGAATTTACACTTTACTTTTTCCCTGCTTACAAACTCTGACTCTACTGAGCTACATTATTGAGGGAAAATGTACTTTCTCTACCTGTGATATGTGGTTGTCTCACCTCGCTATTTTAAGATGAATGAACTAAGTCGATCTGGATAATGGCAACTGCTAAATGACTCCAATGTGAAGTGGGACACCTGGTGAAGTGGGACACCTGGTGAAGTGGGACACCTGGTGAAGTGGGACACCTGGTGAAGTGGGACACCTGGTGAAGTGGGACACCTGGTGAAGTGGGACACCTGGTGAAGTGGGACGGGTGGTTCTTGCAGGGAGGTTCAGGTGAACAGTAGTGGTCTGAAAGGTGAAGGTTTACAGAGGGATTGTTTAGTGCCACTTGTACGTCCTGTGTGTAATGAAGCATTAGCTTTTAGTCCATTAGTGACTGGCAGTGTGTGTCAACTGTACTTGGGCTTCAGAAGCTAGAGTCCAAAGGTTGTTTACTGTGGAAACACGGGGCCGTGTCTGCATGCATGTGTTTGTACTTGACTCATCAGACCACTGAACATGTTCATTCCAGTCTGTTTCTCACCAAGTCAACCTGGGAAGGTCCGTAGTTTCCCCACCTGACGGTTTCACTTTCCTGTACTTACTGTCGGTCAGTCTTGGGTAACACCAGATGGTTTATTACTGTCAGTCCTCCTGGGTAACACCAGATGGTTTATTACTGTCAGTCCTCCTGGGTAACACCAGATGGTTTATTACTGTCAGTCCTCCTGGGTAACACCAGATGGTTTATTACTGTCAGTCCTCCTGGGTAACACCAGATGGTTTATTTCTGTCAGTCCTCCTGGGTAACACCAGATGGTTTATTACTGTCAGTCCTCCTGGGTAACACCAGATGGTTTATTACTGTCAGTCCTCCTGGGTAACACCAGATGGTTTATTACTGTCAGTCCTCCTGGGTAACACCAGATTCATAATGGTTTATTACTGTCAGTCCTCCTGGTTGACACCAGATTCATCATGGTTTATTACTGTCAGTCCTCCTGGTTGACACCAGATTCATCATGGTTTATTACTGTCAGTCCTCCTGGTTGACACCAGATTCATCATGGTTTATTACTGTCAGTCCTCCTGGGTAACACCAGATTCATCATGGTTTATTACTGTCAGTCCTCCTGGGTAACACCAGATTCATCATGGTTTATTACTGTCAGTCCTCCTGGGTTACAGCAGATTCTTTATTACTGTCAGTCCTCCTGGATGACAGCAGATTCTTTATTACTGTCAGTCCCCCTGGTTAACACCAGATGCATCATGGTTTATTACTGTCAGTCCTCCTGGGTTACAGCAGATTCTTTATTACTGTCAGTCCTCCTGGATGACAGCAGATTCTTTATTACTGTCAGTCCCCCTGGTTAACACCAGATGCATCATGGTTTATTACTGTCAGTCCTCCTGGATGACAGCAGATGCATCATGTTCTGCTGTTGCTAAGTAGAGTTTATTCCTCCCGTGTTACAAATTTTTCATTCTTCTTATTTTAAACTCTGCATTGTTGGAAGGGCTCATCAGCAGTCATTTCACAGTAAAGTCTACACCAGTTGTATACGGCACAGGTGCTGAATACGGTTGGATTTACAGTATGGTGAATCATTTAGTTCTTCAGTTCTCTACCCGTAGACTTTGGAATATCCCCACCTGAACATTTCAGTTGCCATTGTCTGTCCTACATTTACTGTCAGTCCTGGACATTCCTAAATTCCAGGACACAGTCTGAGCTCTGCCATGGATGACTAAATTGATGGTGACTCATTGACTAGTTTCAGTGTGTGGAGGGTTACTGTAAATGTTACGCTTGTCCTTACATGTTCATATGTTTTGGGCTCCTGAGTGGTCTTGGGCACTGCACCTCAGTGCTAGAGGCATCCCTACAGACCCTGGTTTGATTCCAGGCTGTATCACAACCGGCCGTGATTGAGAGTCCCGTAGGGGTTGCACACAATTGGTCCAATGTCGTCCTGGTTAATTAGGCTGTCATTGTAAATAAGAATTTGTTCTTAACTGACTTGCAGAGTTAAATAAAGGTCAAATAAATATTTGTTTTTCTCTTGCTTCACCTTTTTATATGGGGCAGTTATGTTGCCATGCTACTGTCACTGCACTGCTACTCACTGTTTGCTGTTAGATGTTGGTGGACTTGGCCCATGGTCACTACTGTCGTGTTTGGTGTGTCTGTATGGATTCTTTCCTTGGTGACCAAGCTGTGGTATGTTGTGACAGTCTTAATGTTACGCTATGGCTTGGTGGCAGATTTGAGAAGTGACTCAGTATATTGGTGCCCTGTCTGTCTGTGTAGTGACCTCACATAAATGATGTTACTGGACACATGCACTGGGACCTCCCCTGAGGTGGTGGCATCATGAAGAGGGGTGGTGGTGTGACCTCACTGGCCTGGGGTTTGTTTAGGTGTGTGTGTCAGCAGGTGTCTCGGTGTGTGTCAACATTGTGTCTGAGGTGAGATCACACCCCTCTCACACCTGTAGGGGGACAGCTGCTGCAGCACACTGGGGGTTCTCTCTCCTGCTGGTGTTCCTCCCCCAACTCACCCACACGCATACATAGTGTGTGGTAGGCCTCTCCAGACACAGTGTGTGGTAGGCCTCTCCAGACATAGTGTGTTGTAGGCCTCTCCAGACATTGTGTGTTGTAGGCCTCTCCAGACATAGTGTGTTGTAGGCCTCTCCAGACATAGTGTGTTGTAGGCCTCTCCAGACATAGTGTGTTGTAGGCCTCTCCAGACATAGTGTGTTGTAGGCCTCTCCAGACATAGTGTGTTGTAGGCCTCTCCAGACATAGTGTGTTGTAGGCCTCTCCAGACATAGTGTGTTGTAGGCCTCTCCAGACATTGTGTGTTGTAGGCCTCTCCAGACATTGTGTGTGGTAGGCCTCTCCAGACATTGTGTGTGGTAGGCCTCTCCAGACATTGTGTGTGGTAGGCCTCTCCAGACACAGTGTGTGGTAGGCCTCTCCAGACACAGTGTGTGGTAGGCCTCTCCAGACACAGTGTGTGGTAGGCCTCTCCAGACACAGTGTGTGGTAGGCCTCTCCAGACACAGTGTGTGGTAGGCCTCTCCAGACACAGTGTGTGGTAGGCCTCTCCAGACACAGTGTGTGGTAGGCCTCTCCAGACACAGTGTGTTGTAGGCCTCTCCAGACACAGTGTGTGGTAGGCCTCTCAGACACAGTGTGTGGTAGGCCTCTCCAGACACAGTGTGTGGTAGGCCTCTCCAGACACAGTGTGTGGTAGGCCTCCAGACACAGTGTGTGGTAGGCCTCTCCAGACACAGTGTGTGGTAGGCCTCTCCAGACACAGTGTGTGGTAGGCCTCTCCAGACACAGTGTGTGGTAGGCCTCTCCAGACACAGTGTGTGGTAGGCCTCTCCAGACACAGTGTGTGGTAGGCCTCTCCAGACACAGTGTGTGGTAGGCCTCTCCAGACACAGTGTGTGGTAGGCCTCTCCAGACACAGTGTGTGGTAGGCCTCTCCAGACACAGTGTGTGGTAGGCCTCTCCAGACACAGTGTGTGGTAGGCCTCTCCAGACACAGTGTGTGGTAGGCCTCTCCAGACACAGTGTGTGGTAGGCCTCTCCAGACACAGTGTGTGGTAGGCCTCTCCAGACACAGTGTGTGGTAGGCCTCTCCAGACACAGTGTGTGGTAGGCCTCTCCAGACACAGTGTGTGGTAGGCCTCTCCAGACACAGTGTGTGGTAGGCCTCTCCAGACACCGTGTGGTGGTAGGCCTCTCCAGACACCGTGTGGTGGTAGGCCTCTCCAGACACCGTGTGGTGGTAGGCCTCTCCAGACACAGTGTGGTTGGTAGGCCTCTCCAGACACAGTGTGGTTGGTAGGCCTCTCCAGACACAGTGTGGTTGGTAGGCCTCTCCAGACACAGTGTGGTTGGTAGGCCTCTCCAGACACAGTGTGGTTGGTAGGCCTCTCCAGACACAGTGTGGTTGGTAGGCCTCTCCAGACACAGTGTGGTTGGTAGGCCTCTCCAGACACAGTGTGGTTGGTAGGCCTCTCCAGACACAGTGTGGTTGGTAGGCCTCTCCAGACAGAGGACTTAAGGGGTCCACGTCGCTCAACATTCTGTGCCATTGTTGGTGGTCAACAAGGTTTTCCAGCTGTTCCTGCACACAGTTTTTTCTCGAAGCAAGCTGAAGTTCGGTAGCCGATGTCTATGCCCATCGTCTGTAATTGGTCAATAGTAGGGATTCTTCAATTAAGTTTTGTTATTCAATGATAGTTGGCTTGTTTTTATGCACATTTTTTTTCACTTGAGAAATACTTCACCACACATCTGTTAGATGTACAATTGAGTGACTAAGATCTACTTGGCAAAAACATCAAAATTAATGACAGGTTTCTTGAGTTGTCTTCGATTCATTCGGACTATTTTAGAGGGGGTGCGTACTTGCAAAGGTATTTTTAAGGGAGTATGCAAGACAGACGTTCACTACGCTGAGTTCTACTAGGAGCAAACTGAACCTAGTATGCAGACACCTTTTTAGAGACGGGATGTCGCAGGCCTCTCCAGACAGAGGACTTCTTAGAGACTGGTGTTCTCTGTTCCCTGTCTGTTCTGTCTTCTATATCCATCTGGAGAGTAGTTCTCTGGTCCCTGTCTGTTCTGTCTTCTATATCCATCTGGAGAGTGGTTCTCTGGTCCCTGTCTGTTCTGTCTTCTATATCCATCTGGAGAGTGGTTCTCTGGTCCCTGTCTGTTCTGTCTTCTATATCCATCTGGAGAGTAGTTCTCTGGTCCCTGTCTGTTCTGTCTTCTATATCCACCTGGAGAGTGGTTCTCTGGTCCCTGTCTGTTCTGTCTTCTATATCCATATGGAGAGTAGTTCTCTGGTCCCTGTCTGTCTTCTATATCCATCTGGAGAGTAGTTCTCTGGTCCCTGTCTGCTCTGTCTTCTATATCCATATGGAGAGTAGTTCTCTGGTCCCTGTCTGTTCTGTCTTCTATATCCATCTGGAGAGTAGTTCTCTGGTCCCTGTCTGCTCGGTCTTCTATATCCATATGGAGAGTAGTTCTCTGGTCCCTGTCTGTTCTGTCTTCTATATCCACCTGGAGAGTAGTTCTCTGGTCCCTGTCTGCTCTGTCTTCTATATCCATATGGAGAGTAGTTCTCTGGTCCCTGTCTGTTCTGTCTTCTATATCCATATGGACAGTAGTTCTCTGGTCCCTGTCTGTCTTCTATATCCATATGGAGAGTAGTTCTCTGGTCCCTGTCTGTCTTCTATATCCATATGGAGAGTAGTTCTCTGGTCCCTGTCTGTCTTCTATATCCATATGCAGAGTAGTTCTCTGGTCCCTGTCTGTTCTGTCTTCTATATCCACCTGGAGAGTAGTTCTCTGGTCCCTGTCTGTTCTGTCTTCTATATCCATATGCAGAGTAGTTCTCTGGTCCCTGTCTGTTCTGTCTTCTATATCCATATGGACAGTAGTTCTCTGGTCCCTGTCTGTCTTCTATATCCACCTGGAGAGTAGTTCTCTGGTCCCTGTCTGTTCTGTCTTCTATATCCACCTGGAGAGTAGTTCTCTGGTCCCTGTCTGTCTTCTATATCCATATGGAGAGTAGTTCTCTGGTCCCTGTCTGTTCTGTCTTCTATATCCATATGGACAGTAGTTCTCTGGTCCCTGTCTGTTCTGTCTTCTATATCCATATGGAGAGTACAGTTCTCTGGTCCCTGTCGGTCTTCTATATCCATATGGAGAGTACAGTTCTCTGGTCCCTGTCTTCTGTATCAATATGCACACAGTTGTGTTGACTAGCTAACGTCCACAGCAAGTTTTGCAAGGTTCTCTTCCCTGCTTGTTTGTGTTTGTGTTAATGTTTGGAGCAGAAAACATGGTGTATTAAATCTCCATGTGGTCCTGAAGAGTGAGAGGCAGAGCAGAGGTTGGGCCGTTTTCTATTTAAGACTCTGGTAATGTTAGTCAAGTGCTTCCCATCTGACATCTTCAAGGCTCTGCTGCATGTTCTGCTCTGGTTCCTAGCCCTGGTAGAAGGGAGTAGCAGAGAGACTGCTGGTTGGCCCTGGTAGAAGGGAGCAGCAGAGAGACTGCTTGGTGGTGCTGCTTGAAGGAGCCGCAGAGAGACTGCTTGGTGGTGCTGCTTGAAGGAGCCGCAGAGAGACTGCTTGTGGCCCTGCTTGAAGGGGCTGTGCCGCTTGAGAGAGACTGTGCTGCTTGAAGGGAGCAGCAGAGAGACTGTGCTGCAGCAGAGAGACTTGAAGGGAGCAGCAGAGAGACTGTGCTGCTTGAAGGGAGCAGCAGAGAGACTGTGCTGCTTGAAGGGAGCAGCAGAGAGACTGTGCTGCTTGAAGGGAGCAGCAGAGAGACTGTGCTGCTTGAAGGGAGCAGCAGAGAGACTGTGCTGCTTGAAGGGAGCAGCAGAGAGACTGCTTGGTGGTGCTGGGGATGAACAGGAAGATAAGTCTTTCATCCCTCAGAGTGAAGGAAGAGCAGAATAGTTTGTTTATACTCTGATCTAGATCAAGTCTCCGGGAGGGGAGAAATCAAAAGACAAAATCAAAGCTTTGCTTTGTGTTTAAATATGCAGTGGAGAAATACAGGTACACACACACACACTGACAGATGGCTGATATATGAGAGCCGCCAAGTGTGTGTGTGTGTGTGTGTGTGTGTGTGTGTGTGTTAATTGCTTTTGTCAGCCGCTCACCACATTGTCCAGGTTTTAGAGGGAGTGACTGTCAAAAAGCAGCTAGCCTACCTGCTGGGGACCTTTGTGTGTTGTCTGTGTTGGTGATATTAACCAAGAGCTCACCACTGTTTTAATCCTCCTGTATTCTGTTGGTGCTGGAATTTCATCTTTCTTTCCCCCTGAACACCACGTAATGCGCCGTTAATCCTCAAACATTCCTCACGCAGGGCTTTAGTTTTAATTATGAGCACTAAAGTAGTGGTAACGCTGAGGTCCCTGCTGCTCGTACAATAGCCTTTAGCTGTTAGAGTACAGGGTAACACGCGGTTAGAAAGGGTACAGGGTGACACGCGGTTAGAAAGGGTACAGGGTGACACGCGGTTAGAAAGGGTACAAGGTGACACGCGGTTAGAAAGGGTACAGGGTGACACGCGGTTAGAAAGGGTACAGGGTGACACGCGGTTAGAAAGGGTACAGGGTGACACGCGGTTAGAAAGGGTACAGGGTGACACCATCCTGTTTTCAGTGTAAGTGGGGACATTCATTATAAAGTAGGCAGGTTTGTGTGTGTGTGTGAAAGCTCCAGGAAAATCCTGTTTTCAGTGTAAGCGGGGACATTCATTATAAAGTAGCAGTTTGTGTAACAGACTTAGGCCAGCTCCAGGAAAACCTGTTTAACAGTTAGAACAACTGGAGCTAGCTAACCAGTTTAATTAGAACAACTGGAGGCCATTAGGAAACCCTGTTTAACAGTTAGAACAACAGACTATAAGTTAACCTGTTTAACAGTTAGAACAACTGGAGCTATGCTAACCTGTTTAACAGTTAGAACAACTGGAGCTATGCTAACCTGTTTAACAGTTAGAACAACTGGAGCTATGCTAACCTGTTTAACAGTTAGAACAACTGGAGCTATGCTAACCTGCTTCTTAACAGTTAGAGACAACTGGAGCTATGCTAACCTGTTTAACAGTTAGGACAACTGGAGCTATGCTAACCTGTTTAACAGTTAGAACAACTGGAGCTATGCTAACCTGTTTAATAGTTAGAACAACTGGAGCTATGCTAACCTGTTTAGCATTTAGAACAACTGGAGCTATGCTAACCTGTTTAGCAGTTAGAACAACTGGAGCTATGCTAACCTGTTTAGCAGTTAGAACAACTGGAGCTATGCTAACCCGTTTAACAGTGAACAACTGGAGCTATGCTAACCCGTTTAACATTTAGGACAACTGGAGCTATGCTAACCCGTTTAACAGTTAGAACAACTGGAGCTATGCTAACCTGTTTAATAGTTAGAACAACTGAGACTATGCTAACCTGTTTAACATTTAGAACAACTGGAGCTATGCTAACCTGTTTAACAGTTAGAACAACTGGAGCTATGCAAACCTGTTTAACAGTTAGAACAACTGGAGCTATGCCCGCCTGTTTAACAGTTAGAACAACTGGAGCTATG
>NW_025750012.1:17500-21313 GCF_021184085.1 Oncorhynchus gorbuscha | reverse complement strand
GACAGAGAGAGAGAGAGGAGAGAGAGAGAGAGAGAGAGAGACAGAGAGAGAAAGAGAGAGAGAGAGAGAGAGAGAGAAGAGAGAGAGAGAGAGACAGAGAGAGAGAGGGAGAGAGAGAGGTGGAAAAGAAAGGCCTACTCTTATGGGTTCTCTCACGCTGAGCCATGTTCTTATCTTTTATTTCTCTCTGTATTTGTCCACAGATAATTTACAGCCATTTTATGTATTCAGTCCTCCGGGTCATTCAGAGTTTCAACACCTTCTCTCTTTCTATTTCTATTTATGCGGCTGTGTTAAAGTAAATCTCGCCCCAATCCTCCCACTACTAAACACGCTGCTCTTAGGTTGTGTCCCAAATGGCAACCTATATGGCCTACAGATCCTGTTGGCCCTGGTCAAAAGTAGTGCACTATGTTAGGGAACCGGAGCCATTTGAGGAAACAGCCTTTTAGTCCTAGTGTAGTGAAAGTTGTTCTCAGAATGTCTTTGGCTTTGATGAGTAACAGTCCTGAAGGACGGTTTCCATGGTTTCATCCCAAATGGCATCCCTTTTCTCCTACATAGGGCTTATGCGCCTGGTCAAAGTAGTGCCCTATATGGGCCTATGAGCCCTGGTCAAAGTAGTGCCCTATATGGGCCTATGAGTCCCGGTCAAGTAGTGCCCTATATGGGCCTATGAGCCCTGGTCAAAGTAGTGCCCTATATGGGCCTATGAGCCCTGGTCAAAAGTAGTGCCCTATATGGGCCTATGAGCCCTGGTCAAAGTAGTGCCCTATATGGGCCTATGAGTCCCGGTCAAAGTAGTGCGCTATAGGGAATATAGGGAATAGGGTCCATGGCTTTCAGGGTCAAACCGGATATAGTTACTCTTTGCTCGTTACTACTACTACTGCTAATATTTCCAAGTTAATTCGTTAAAGTACAAATATTTTTGTTGACATTTTACTACAATACTTTTTTTCCTTTTAAAAGGACTAGTTTCTCAGAACAAAATGTCTGCGATAATTCAAAGACGAGGCCGAGAAACCGACCAGCATTGGTCACATACACATGGTTAGCAGATGTTATTGGTCAGATACACATGGTTAGCAGATGTTATTGGTCAGATACACATGGTTAGCAGATGTCATTGGTCACATACACATGGTTAGCAGATGTCATTGGTCACATACACATGGTTAGCAGATGTCATTGGTCACATACACATGGTTAGCAGATGTCATTGGTCACATACACATGGTTAGCAGATGTTATTGGTCACATACACATGGTTAGCAGATGTTATTGGTCACATACACATGGTTAGCAGATGTCATTGGTCACATACACATGGTTAGCAGATGTTATTGGTCACATACACATGGTTAGCAGATGTTATTGGTCACATACACATGGTTAGCAGATGTCATTGGTCACATACACATGGTTAGCAGATGTTATTGGTCACATACACATGGTTAGCAGATGTCATTGGTCACATACACATGGTTAGCAGATGTTATTATTGGTCACATACACATGGTTAGCAGATGTTATTGGTCACATACATGGTTAGCAGATGTCATTGGTCACATACACATGGTTAGCAGATGTTATTGGTCACATACACATGGTTAGCAGATGTCATTGGTCACATACACATGGTTAGCAGATGTCATTGGTCACATACACATGGTTAGCAGATGTCATTGGTCACATACACATGGTTAGCAGATGTCATTGGTCACATACACATGGTTAGCAGATGTCATTGGTCACATACACATGGTTAGCAGATGTCATTGGTCACATACACATGGTTAGCAGATGTCATTGGTCACATACACATGGTTAGCAGATGTCATTGGTCACATACACATGGTTAGCAGATGTTATTGGTCACATACACATGGTTAGCAGATGTCATTGGTCACATACACATGGTTAGCAGATGTCATTGGTCACATACACATGGTTAGCAGATGTTATTGGTCACATACACATGGTTAGCAGATGTCATTGGTCACATACACATGGTTAGCAGATGTCATTGGTCACATACACATGGTTAGCAGATGTCATTGGTCACATACACATGGTTAGCAGATGTCATTGGTCACATACACATGGTTAGCAGATGTCATTGGTCACATACACATGGTTAGCAGATGTCATTGGTCACATACACATGGTTAGCAGATGTCATTGGTCACATACACATGGTTAGCAGATGTCATTGGTCACATACACATGGTTAGCAGATGTCATTGGTCACATACACATGGTTAGCAGATGTCATTGGTCACATACACCTGGTTAGCAGATGTCATTGGTCACATACACATGGTTAGCAGATGTCATTGGTCACATACACATGGTTAGCAGATGTCATTGGTCACATACACATGGTTAGCAGATGTCATTGGTCACATACACATGGTTAGCAGATGTCATTGGTCACATACACATGGTTAGCAGATGTCATTGGTCACATACACATGGTTAGCAGATGTCATTGGTCACATACACATGGTTAGCAGATGTCATTGGTCACATACACATGGTTAGCAGATGTCATTGGTCACATACACATGGTTAGCAGATGTCATTGGTCACATACACATGGTTAGCAGATGTCATTGGTCACATACACATGGTTAGCAGATGTCATTGGTCACATACACATGGTTAGCAGATGTCATTGGTCACATACACATGGTTAGCAGATGTCATTGGTCACATACACCTGGTTAGCAGATGTCATTGGTCACATACACCTGGTTAGCAGATGTCATTGGTCACATACACCTGGTTAGCAGATGTCATTGGTCACATACACATGGTTAGCAGATGTCATTGGTCACATACACATGGTTAGCAGATGTCATTGGTCACATACACATGGTTAGCAGATGTCATTGGTCACATACACATGGTTAGCAGATGTCATTGGTCACATACACATGGTTAGCAGATGTCATTGGTCACATACACATGGTTAGCAGATGTCATTGGTCACATACACATGGTTAGCAGATGTCATTGGTCACATACACATGGTTAGCAGATGTCATTGGTCACATACACATGGTTAGCAGATGTCATTGGTCACATACACATGGTTAGCAGATGTCATTGGTCACATACACATGGTTAGCAGATGTCATTGGTCACATACACATGGTTAGCAGATGTCATTGGTCACATACACATGGTTAGCAGATGTCATTGGTCACATACACATGGTTAGCAGATGTCATTGGTCACATACACATGGTTAGCAGATGTCATTGGTCACATACACATGGTTAGCAGATGTCATTGGTCACATACACATGGTTAGCAGATGTCATTGGTCACATACACATGGTTAGCAGATGTCATTGGTCACATACACATGGTTAGCAGATGTCATTGGTCACATACACATGGTTAGCAGATGTCATTGGTCACATACACATGGTTAGCAGATGTCATTGGTCACATACACATGGTTAGCAGATGTCATTGGTCACATACACATGGTTAGCAGATGTCATTGGTCACATACACATGGTTAGCAGATGTCATTGGTCACATACACATGGTTAGCAGATGTCATTGGTCACATACACATGGTTAGCAGATGTCATTGGTCACATACACATGGTTAGCAGATGTCATTGGTCACATACACATGGTTAGCAGATGTCATTGGTCACATACACATGGTTAGCAGATGTCATTGGTCACATACACATGGTTAGCAGATGTCATTGGTCACATACACATGGTTAGCAGATGTCATTGGTCACATACACATGGTTAGCAGATGTCATTGGTCACATACACATG
>NW_025750012.1:0-12500 GCF_021184085.1 Oncorhynchus gorbuscha | reverse complement strand
AAACAGTGTTGTGTAGATAACGAGCCTCATGTATACAGTCTCCTTAGATTATAGAGTATAGATAACGAGCCTCATGTATACAGTCTCCTTAGATTATAGAGTATAGATAACGAGCCTCATGTATACAGTCTCCTTAGATTATAGATTATAGAGTATAGAGTATAGATAACAAGCCTCATGTATACAGTCTCCTTAGATTATAGGGTATAGATAACGAGCCTCATGTATACAGTCTCCTTAGATTATAGATTATAGAGTATAGATAACGAGCCTCATGTATACAGCCTCCTTAGATTATAGATTATAGAGTTTAGATAACGAGCCTCATGTATACAGTCTCCTTAGATTATAGATTATAGAGTATAGATAACGAGCCTCATGTATACAGTCTCCTTAGAGTATAGAGTATAGATAACGAGCCTTATGTATACAGTCTCCTTAGATTATAGAGTATAGATAACGAGCCTCATGTATACAGTCTCCTTAGATTATAGAGTATAGAGTATAGATAACAAGCCTCATGTATACAGTCTCCTTAGATTATAGAATATAGAGTATAGATAACAAGCCTCATGTATACAGTCTCCTTAGATTATAGAATATAGAGTATAGAGTATAGATAACAAGCCTCATGTATACAGTCTCCTTAGATTATAGATTATAGAATATAGAGTATAGATAACAAGCCTCATGTATACAGTCTCCTTAGATTATAGAGTATAGAGTATAGATAACAAGCCTCATGTATACAGTCTCCTTAGATTTTTATTATAGAGTATAGATAACGAGCCTTATGTATACAGTCTCCTTAGATTATAGAGTATAGATAACGAGCCTCATGTATACAGTCTCCTTAGATTATAGAGTATAGATAACGAGCCTTATGTATACAGTCTCCTTAGATTATAGAGTATAGAGTATAGATAACGAGCCTCATGTATACAGTCTCCTTAGATTATAGAGTATAGAGTATAGATAACGAGCCTCATGTATACAGTCTCCTTAGATTATAGAGTATAGATAACGAGCCTTATGTATACAGTCTCCTTAGATTATAGAGTATAGAGTATAGATAACGAGCCTCATGTATACAGTCTCCTTAGATTATAGAGTATAGAGTATAGATAACGAGCCTCATGTATACAGTCTCCTTAGATTATAGAGTATAGAGTATAGATAACAAGCCTCATGTATACAGTCTCCTTAGATTATAGAGTATAGAGTATAGATAACGAGCCTCATGTATACAGTCTCCTTAGATTATAGAGTATAGAGTATAGATAACGAGCCTCATGTATACAGTCTCCTTAGATTATAGAGTATAGAGTATAGATAACAAGCCTCATGTATACAGTCTCCTTAGATTATAGAGTATAGAGTATAGATAACGAGCCTCATGTATACAGTCTCCTTAGATTATAGAGTATAGATAACGAGCCTTATGTATACAGTCTCCTTAGATTATAGAGTATAGAGTATAGATAACGAGCCTCATGTATACAGTCTCCTTAGATTATAGATTATAGAGTATAGATAACGAGCCTTATGTATACAGTCTCCTTAGATTATAGAGTATAGATAACAAGCCTCATGTATACAGTCTCCTTAGATTATAGAGTATAGAGTATAGATAACGAGCCTCATGTATACAGTCTCCTTAGATTATAGAGTATAGAGTATAGATAACAAGCCTCATGTATACAGTCTCCTTAGATTATAGAGTATAGAGTATAGATAACGAGCCTCATGTATACAGTCTCCTTAGATTATAGAGTATAGAGTATAGATAACGAGCCTCATGTATACAGTCTCCTTAGATTATAGAGTATAGATAACGAGCCTCATGTATACAGTCTCCTTAGATTATAGAGTATAGATAACGAGCCTCATGTATACAGTCTCCTTAGATTATAGAGTATAGATAACGAGCCTCATGTATACAGTCTCCTTAGATTATAGAGTATAGATAACGAGCCTCATGTATACAGTCTCCTTAGATTATAGAGTATAGATAACGAGCCTCATGTATACAGTCTCCTTAGATTATAGATTATAGATAACGAGCCTCATGTATACAGTCTCCTTAGATTATAGATTATAGATTATAGATAACGAGCCTCATGTATACAGTCTCCTTAGATTATAGAGTATAGATAACGAGCCTCATGTATACAGTCTCCTTAGATTATAGAGTATAGAGTATAGATAACAAGCCTCATGTATACAGTCTCCTTAGAGTATAGAGTATAGATAACGAGCCTCATGTATACAGTCTCCTTAGATTATAGAGTATAGATAACGAGCCTCATGTATACAGTCTCCTTAGATTATAGAGTATAGAGTATAGATAACAAGCCTCATGTATACAGTCTCCTTAGAGTATAGAGTATAGATAACGAGCCTCATGTATACAGTCTCCTTAGATTATAGAATATAGATAACGAGCCTCATGTATACAGTCTCCTTAGATTATAGATTATAGATAACGAGCCTCATGTATACAGTCTCCTTAGATTATAGATTATAGATTATAGATAACGAGCCTCATGTATACAGTCTCCTTAGATTATAGATTATAGATTATAGATAACGAGCCTCATGTATACAGTCTCCTTAGATTATAGAGTATAGATAACGAGCCTTATGTATACAGTCTCCTTAGATTATAGAATATAGATAACGAGCCTCATGTATACAGTCTCTTCACTCAACTCATCTGAAGCACATTTTGACAGCAAGTAATTATTGTCAACCTTGTTAAAAGACCATATGCGGCCTGTGGGCAATATTATGTACTGTATAATGTATTATTATGTACTGTATAATGTATTATTATGTACTGTATAATGTAATATTATGTACTGTATAATGTAATATTATGTACTGTATAATGTAATATTATGTACTGTATAATGTAATATTATGTACTGTATAATGTAATATTATGTACTGTATAATGTAATATTATGTACTGTATAATGTAATATTATGTACTGTATAATGTATTATTATGTACTGTACAATTCATATTATGTACTGTATAATTAATATTATGTACTTCAGTATTACAAAGTGCAGTATTACATCGTGCAGTATTACAAAGTGCAGTATTACAAAGTTCAGTATTACAACATGCCAGGGGAGTTAGAAAAAAGCTTTATGTTTTAAACAGTATATCAAGCCCACTCTGCTCTCCCCTGCACTAAACCTATCCCACTCTGCTCTCCCCTGCACTGAACCAATCCCACTCTGCTCTCCCCTGCACTAAACCTATCCCACTCTACTCTCCCCTGCACTAAACCAATCCCACTCTGCTCTCCCCTGCACTAAACCTATCCCACTCTACTCTCCCCTGCACTAAACCAATCCCACTCTACTCTCCCCTGCACTAAACCAATCCCACTCTGCTCTCCCCTGCACTAAACCAATCCCACTCTGCTCTCCCCTGCACTAAACCAATCCCACTCCGCTATCTCCTGCACTAAACCAATCCCACTCTGCTCTCCATTGCACTAAACCAATCCCACTCCGCTATCTCCTGCACTAAACCAATCCCACTCTGCTCTCCCCTGCACTAAACCAATCCCACTCTGCTCTCCCCTGCACTAAACCAATCCCACTCCGCTATCTCCTGCACTAAACCAATCCCACTCTGCTCTCCATTGCACTAAACCAATCCCACTCCGCTATCTCCTGCACTAAACCAATCCCACTCTGCTCTCCCCTGCACTAAACCAATCCCACTCTGCTCTCCATTGCACTAAACCAATCCCACTCCGCTATCTCCTGCACTAAACCAATCCCACTCTGCTCTCCCCTGCACTAAACCAATCCCACTCCGCTATCTCCTGCACTAAACCAATCCCACTCTGCTCTCCATTGCACTAAACCAATCCCACTCCGCTATCTCCTGCACTAAACCAATCCCACTCTGCTCTCCCCTGCACTAAACCAATCCCACTCTGCTCTCCCCTGCACTAAACCAATCCCACTCCGCTATCTCCTGCACTAAACCAACCCCATTAGATCCACGCTTCACAAAGACCCTCCGAGATCTTTAAAATACCCCTCTTCTATATACCACACCACCATAACAGCAGATATTGAATTGCAGAATATACTGTAGCAAACACTGTGAATTATTCAGTTCATTATATAGTCATGTATAAAGAACATAAATATAGTGGTCAGTCGTACACTTTAATGATATAGTATTTGTCAACGTCACTCTACATGGCGTCTATGTAATCATGTTTTAGTTATACGGAGACTTACAGTTAGATACCTACAGAGACCTGCCGGATTTTAATTTCCCTCCAAGGGGCTTCCCATTCTCACCAGAGAGAGACAGTACTGATCCTGGGGTGAGTTAGCAGAGGAGTGGGGGGTGGCGGGGGGGGGGGGGGGTGTGGGGGGGATGTGCTGAATATATATTTATGTACATAACTACTCGGAAACCAGACACTTTTTTAAAGAGTAGGGATTTGGCAGAGTGGGAATATCGTCAATGGAGAATTCCCAGTTGTTGATAAACACACAAAAGGAGATTCCCCATGTCTGAGATTACTGATGATTTCTTCTTCTCCCACTGGGAAGAGTTTTTACCAACATGTACTCGTCACCATTATTATAGATCTACCTGGGATAAGAGGAGACAATGAGAGGGAGGGTTAAACTTATATACAGCCTTGCAAAATCATTCATCCCTTTAGCGTTTTCCTATTTTGTTGCATTACAACCTGTAATTTAAATGTATTTTTATTTGTATTTCATGAAATGGACACAAAGTAGTCCAAATTGGTGAAGTGAAATGGAAAAAATGACTTGTTTAAAAATTATAAAAATGAAAAGTGGTGCGTGCAAAATATATTCTCCCCCTTTGCTATGAAGCCCCTCCCCTTGCTATGAAGCCCCTCCCCCTTTGCTATGAAGCCCCTCCCCTTTGCTATGAATCCCCTAAATAAGATCTGGTGCAACCAATTACCTTCAGAAGTCACATAATTAGCTAAATAAAGTCCACTTGTGTGCAATCTAAGTGTCACATGATCTGTCACATGATCTGTGACATGATCTCAGTGTATATATACAAAGGCCCCAGAAAGGCCCCAGAATCTGTTCTGAAAGGCCCCAGAATCTGCAACACCACTAAGCAAGGGGGCCCACCAAGCAAGCGGCACCATGAAGACCAAGGACCTCTACTGTCACACCCTGGCCTTAGTTATCTTTGTTTTTTCTTTATTATTTTGGTTAGGTCAGGGTGTGACATGGGGGATTTATGTGTTTTGCCCTGGTCTAGGGGTTTTGTATGTTAATGGGGTGTTTGGCTAGTCTAGGTGTTTATGTAAGTCTATGGTTGCCTAGATTGTTTCTCAATTAGAGGCAGCTGTCTATCGTTGTCTCTGATTGGGAACCATATTTAGGCAGCCATGTTCTTTGGGTATTTTGTGGGTGATTGTTTCGTTGCCAGTTCGCTTAGTTATTTTGTGTTCATGGTCAGTTTTCCCTATTAAAACATGGACAACTACCACGCTGCGTATTGGTCTGATCCTTGTTTCACCTCTTCAGAGGAAGAGGAGGAAATCTGTTGTGACATTTACAAACAGGTCAGGGATAAAGTTATGGAGAAGTACAGGACAGAGTTGGGTTATTAAAAAAAATATCAGAAACTTTGAACATCCCACGGAGCACCATTGAATCCATTATTTAAAAACAAATGGAAAGAATATGGCACCACAACAAACCTGCCAAGAGAGGGCCGCCCACCAAAACTCATGGACCAGGCAAGGAGGGCATTAATCAGAGGCAACGAAGAGACCAAAGATGACCCTGAAGGAGCTGCAAAGCTCCACAACGGAGATAGGAGTATCTGTCCATAGGACCACCTTAAGCCATACACTCCACAGAGTTGGGCTTTACGGAAGAGTGACCAGAAAAAGCCATTGCTTAAAGAAAAAAATAAGCAAACATGTTTGGTGTTTTCCAGAAGGCATTTGGGAGACTCCTCAAACATATGGAAGAAGGCACTCTGATCAGATGATACAAAAATTTAGCTTTTGGCCATCGAGGATAATGCTATGTCTGGCACAAACCCAACACCTCTCATCACCCTGAGAGCATCATCCCCATAGTGGAGCATGGTGACGGCAGCATCATGCTGTGGGGATGTTTTTCATCGGCAGGGACTGGGGAACTGGTCAGAATTGAAGGAATGATGGATGACACTAAATACAGGCAACTTCTTGAGGGTTTTCCTGAGATTTGAGACTGGGACGGAGGTTTACCTTCCAGCAGGACAATGACCCTAGGCATACTGCTAAAGCAACACTTGAGTGGTTTAAGGGGAAACATTTAAATGTCTTGGAATGGCCTAGTCAAAGCACAGACCTCATTCCAATTGAGAATCTGTGGAATGACTTAAAGATTGTAACGGCTGTTTGAAGGAGAGGACCAAGGTGCAGCGTGGTACGCGTTCATGATTTTTTAAATAAAACTGAACACAAGAAAAAAAAACTAACAAAGCGGCACAAACAAAACAGTTATGTCTGGTGCTGACACACGAAACAGAAAACAACTACCCACAAAACAAAGTGGGAAAAAGGCTACCTAAGTATGGTTCCCAATCAGAGACAACGATAGACAACTGTCCCTGATTGAGAACCATACCTGGCCAAAAACAATGAAATACAAAAACATAGAAAAAAGAACATAGAACACCCACCCTAGTCACACCCTGGCCTAATCAAAATAGAGAATAAAAGCCTCTCTATGGCCACGGCGTGACAGCAACGAAATAGGAAAAATTGAATAATTTCGCAAGTATATAGCATGTAAAAACCGTCTGTACTCATTAATCGCTGCCATCTACAAAGTATTGACTCAGGGGTGTGAATACTTATGTAAATGAGATATTTCTGTATTTTATTTTCAATACATTTGAAAAATTTCTCAAAACATGTTTTCACTTTGTCATTATCGGATATTGTGTGTAGAAAAATAATATATATTTAATACATTTTGAATTCAGGCTACAAGAAACTACAAGACCAAAAAGTATGTGGACACCTGCTTGTCAAACATCTTATTACAAAATCATGGGCATTAATATGGATTTGGTCCCCCCTTTGCTGCTATAACAGCCTCCCAAACTGTTGCCACAATGTTGGAAGCACAGAATCGTCTAGAATGTCACTGTATCCTGTAGCATTAAGATTTCCCTTCACTAGAACTTAGAGGCCTATCCCGAACCATGAAAAACAGCCCTCCCAGAACATTATTCCTCATCCACCAAACTTTACAGTTGACACTGCATTCGGGGCAGGTAACGTTTGCTTGTCATCCGCTAAAAGCGAGATTCATCTGTCGGACTGCCAGATGGTGAAGCTTGATTCATCACTCCAGATAACGCATTTCCACTGCTCCGGGAGTCCAATAGTGGCGTGCTTTACACCACTCAAGCCGTCGCCCGCATTGTACACTGTGATTTTAGGCTAGTGTGCGGCTGCTCGGAAAAGCCACTGAAACACATTTTTGAAGATACCAACGAACTGTTCCTGTGCAGACATTGCAGTTTGGAACTCGGTAGTGAGTGTTCCAACTCAGGACAAACGATTTTTCAAATGCTTCAGGTTCCTTTCTGAGCTTGAGTGGCTTATCACTTTTACTGCTCAGGCATTGCTCAAGGCAAATCCACCTCGCAATAACAGAACTTACAATTGACCGGGGCAGCTCATTTGACTAACTGACTTGTTGGAAAGGTGTTATCCTATGACGGTACCACGTTGGAAGACACTGAGCTCTTCAGTACGGCCATTCTACTGCCAATGTTTGTCTATGGAGATTTTATGTCTTTGTGTCCACATGTTGGGAAGGACCCGTAAATAAGGCGTTTCACTACACCTGAAGCATGTGAGAAATTGTGTTTTATTTCATTTGATCCAGAAGAGACTCCAACATCAGGTCACGTTAGGTAGAGAGAGAGAGAGAGAGGTAGAGAGAGAGAAGAGAGAGAGAGAGAGAGAGAGAGAGAGAGAGAGATAAACAGAGAGAGAAACAGAGAGAGAGAGAGAGAGATAACAGAGAGAGGAGAGATAAACAGAGAGATAAGAAGAGGGCAGAGAGAAGCAGAGAGAGAGAGAGAGAGAAACAGAGAGAGAGAGAAAACAGAGCGAGAGATAGAGAAAAACAGAGAGAAGGGAGAGAGAAGCAGAGAGAGAGAGAGAGAGAGAGAAGCAGAGAGAGTCAGAGAGTCAGAGAGAGAGAGAGAAGCAGAGAGAGAGTGAGAGGCAGAGAGAGAGAAAACAGAGAGAGAAACAGAGAAAAGCGAGAGAGGGCAAAGAGAGAGAGAGAGAAGAGAAGCAGAGAGAAAGCAGAGTGAGAGAGAAACAGAGAGAGAGAGAGAGAGGGAGAAACAGAAAGAGAGAGAGAGAGAGAGAGAGAGAGAGAGAGAGAGAGAGAGAAGCGAGAGAGAGACAGAAAGGGGTGAGAAAGAGAGAAGCAGAGAGAGCAAAGGGCAAAGAGAGAGAGAAGCAGAGAGCGAGAGAGAGAAGCAGTGAGAGAGAGGAGAAACAGAGAGAGAGAGGAGCGGGTAGAGAGAGAGAGAGGAGGGAGAGGAGCGGTAGATAGAGAAGAAAGAGAGAGCGAAATATAGATAAAAATAGACAGGGAGAGAGAGAGAGAGAGAGAGAGAGAGAGAGAGAGAGAGAGAGAGAGAGAGAGAGAGAGAGAGAGAGAGAGAGAGAGAGAGGATAGAGAGAGAGAGAAAGAGAAGCGAAATATAGATAAAAATAAGGGAGAGAGAGGAGAGAGAGAGAGAGAGAGAGAGGAGAGAGAGAGAGAGAGAGAGAGAGAGAGAGAGAGAGACAGAGACAGAGAGAGAGAGAGAGAGAGAGAGAGGAGAGAGAGAGAGAGAGAGAGAGAGAGAGAGAGAGAGAGAGAGGGTAGAGAGAGAGAGAGAGAGAGAGGAGAGAGAGAGAGAGAGAGAGAGAGAGGGTAGAGAGAGAGAGAGAGAGAGATAGATAGAGACAGAAAGGGTGAGAAGAGAGCAGAGAGAGAGCAAGGGCAAGAGAGAGAGAAAGCAGAGAGCGAGAGAGCAGTGAGAGAGAGGAGAAACAGAGAGAGAGAGGAGCGGGTAGAGAGAGAGGAGAGAGAGGAGGGAAGTAGGAGAAAGAGAGCGAAATAGATAAAAATAGACAGGGAGAGAGAGAGAGAGAGAGAGAAATATAGATAAAAATAGACAGGGAGAGAGAGAGCGGATGAGAGAGAGAGCGGATAGAGAGAGCGAAATATAGATAAAAATAGACAGGGAGGAGAGAGAGAGAGAGAGGAGGCAGACAGAGACAGAGAGAGAGAGAGAGAGAGGAGAGAGAGAGAGAGAGAGAGAGAGAGAGAGAGAGAGAGAGAGGAGCGGGTAGAGAGAGAAAGAGGGAGAGAGAGAAAGAGAGAGAGAGAGAGAGAGAGAGAGAGAGAGAGAGAGAGAGAGAGGAGCGGGTAGAGAGAAGAGAGAGGGAGAGAGAGAGAGAGAGAGAGAGAGAGAGAGACACCAGAATATAGTGGCTGTGTGTGCATTCCTATTGCATCAGGCAGAGGTAGCGAGATTTGGAGTTGCCATTCAGACATAGGCTTTAATGGCTGTGCTCTATTTTGCTCTCTCTTCTCTCTCCCTCTCTCTCTCTCTCTCTCTCTGCTCTCTCTCTTTCTGTCTCTCTCTCTCCTCTTCTTTCTGTCTCTCTCTCTCTCTCTCTCTCTCTCTCTCTCTCTCTCTCTCACCTCTCTCTCTCCTCTTCTTTCTGTCTCTCGTCCCTCACTAATATAAAAACCGGCAGTTCTGCTCAGCAACACAGTACTTTGACACATTCAGTCGCTGTCAATGTTAGTAGCCTTGTACGTATGTGTGTGTGTATGTGTGTGTGTGCGTGTGTGTGTGTATGTGTGTGTGTGTGTGTGTGCGTGCGTGCGTGTGTGTGTGTGCAAAGCGTATGTGTGTGAATCTACAGTTCCGTGCGCGAGAGAGGCTTTCAAATGTCACTGCCGAGCGCAAATATTAAATTTATCCCTCACAAAGGAGATGGCATCTGACCTGGGAATCACAGTCACTAGTGAAAGTAAACACACTCTTTCACATTCTTCAGAATTTTGCAGCCTTACATTTATATCTAAAAGGGGTTCAATTTGATGTATTCTCCTACTGATCTTCACAACCTACTTCACATTTTCAAAGTGAAAGATCAATTCTGCGATTTTTTAATTTTAATTAAAGAACAAGATGTCGTGATGCTGTAGTTGTAGTGCTTCCAGAGTGTAGAGGAACCTCAATTTGACAATACAAAGGTGATGAAACTATTTCTGGAAAAATTCAAATAAATTATATTTAATTACCAATAAAATACAATGTTAAACAAAACAATGACAAACCAGATAAATATGTGTAGCAGCCTAAAGGTAAACAATGGTGTCTTCCCTGTCTTCTTCTCTCTGGCGGTGGAGAGATGATGAAGTGTAGGCTACGTGTGCATGCAGAGTCCCGGCAAGGAGGCCACTCCAGAACTTATAAAAATATCAAAATTCACTAGCCGTTCATAAAAAACTCCATGGACCCCTGGTGCGCAGGAATTCCAGAACGATATGTGACCACTCGGGAACAACCACACCGTTCTGATGAGGACACCCAAACCAAGAGTGGCCACCGCAAAGCCACAAGGATTCTGACCCTCTCTGTCAAGTTGCCGTAGCCCTGCTTGGAATATTTATCCTACATTGGCTATTGGTTGAGACACAGGGAACATTCTAGCTTGGTATGACAGGGTGGACAATTGGAAATGTGAATGGGACAAATGGTAGGTTAATAAAAATAAAAAATGCATTTAGGTTATCATTTATTGAGATGCATGAAGTTATGAATCAAATGTCCTGTAATTCTACATAGTAATGGTTTGTGTTCGCGACATGTTCTATTCGATTTGATGGGATATTTAATCTATGCAAATAAATGTCATTGATAGTTCACCTCTCTGTATTCTATTTATTCTGTAATAGGGCCTTGTAGCCATGTTGTCAAGCTAGCCAAAGCAGTTTATTTATTATACAGTGTGTGTGCTACACAATGCAATGACATGCCTACACGCAATAAAGCTCTCCTAGCAAACAGTGCAATGACATGCCTACACGCAATAAAGCTCTCCTAGCAAACAGTGCAATGACATGCCTACACGCAATAAAGCTCTCCTAGCAAACAGTGCAATGACATGCCTACACGCAATAAAAAGCTCTCCTAGCAAACAGTGCAATGACATGCCTACACGCAATAAAGCTCTCTAGCAAACAGTGCAATGACATGCCTACACATGCTCTCTACAAACAGTGCAATGACAGCCTACACGCAATAAAGCTCTCTAGCAAACAGTGCAATGACATGCCTACACAAACAATAAAGCTCTCTAGCAAACAGTGCAATGACATGCCTACACACAATAAAGCTCTCCCTAGCAAACAGTGCAATGACATGCCTACACGCAATAAAGCTCTCCTAGCAAACAGTGCAATGACATGCCTACACAATAAAGCTCTCTAAGCAAACAGTGCAATGACATGCCTACACGCAATAAAGCTCTCTAGCAAACAGTGCAATGACATGCCTACCACACAATAAAAGCTCTCCTAGCAAACAGTGCAATGACATGCCTACACACAATAAAGCTCTCCTAGCAAACAGTGCAATGACATGCCTACACGCAATAAAGCTCTCCTAGCAAACAGTGCAATGACATGCCTACACGCAATAAAGCTCTCCTAGCAAACAGTGCAATGACATGCCTACACGCCAATAAAGCTCTCCCTAGCAAACAGTGCAATGACATGCCTACACGCAATAAAGCTCTACAACAAACAGTGCAATGACAGCCTACACGCAATAAAGCTCTCTAGCAAACAGTGCAATGACATGCCTCTACAAACAGGTACAATGCAATAAAAGCTCTCCTAGCAAACAGTGCAATGACATGCCTACACACCAATAAAGCTCTCCTAGCAAACAGTGCAATGACATGCCTACACGCAATAAAGCTCTCCCTAAACAGTGCAATGACATGCCTACACGCAATAAAGCTCTCCTAGCAAACAGTGCAATGACATGCCTACACGCAATAAAGCTCTCTAGCAAACAGTGCAATGACATGCCTACACGCAATAAAGCTCTCTAGCAAACAGTGCAATGACATGCCTACACACGCAATAAAGCTCTCTAGCAAACAGTGCAATGACATGCCTACACACAATAAAGCTCTCTAACCAAACAGTGCAATGACATGCCTACACACCAATAAGCTCTCACAACAAACAGTGCTGTGGCATGCCTACACACCAATAAAGCTCTCTAGCAAACAGTGCAATGACATGCCTACACGCAATAAAGCTCTCTAGCAAACAGTGCAATGACATGCCTACACGCAATAAAGCTCTCTAGCAAACAGTGCAATGACATGCCTACACGCAATAAAGCTCTCCTA
>NW_025750011.1:0-21314 GCF_021184085.1 Oncorhynchus gorbuscha | reverse complement strand
ACCCAAAACCTAGCGACCTCATCAAGAAGTTCAGACATCTTGACTTAACAGCGTAACAGTTATAAGGTGTTGGCTTGACAGTCGCTTCACTATATATATTTACTATATACAAAGACATGACATCCAGAAGGTCAAAAATGAAAGTTTGGAACAGATTTGAGGCTATGCAGTGTTTGTTTACAAACAGTGGTGTTATAGGAGCTTATGTTTTGGTTTCTGATGGGGTGAGACAGTTGACATTTGAGGCATTTATAAGTTATATTCTTCAAGAATTATATAGTAAATGTGTATTTCTATAACTGCCAGTGTAGATTTCCTGTGTGGGTCAAATTGTCTAGGATATATAGTATATTCTAGAATTCATCCATGATGTCATAATGATAGTTTAACCAGGTTCATAGGATATATAGTATATTCTAGAATTAATTTATGAGGTCATAATGATAGTTTAACCAGGTTCCTAGTATAAATAGTATATTTTAGAATTCATCCATGATGTCATAATGATAGTTTAACCAGGTTCCTAGGATATATAGTATATTCTAGAATTGATCCATGATGTCATAATGACAGTTTAACCAGGTTCCTAGGATATATAGTATATTCTAGAATTCATCCATGATGTCATAATGATAGTTTAACCAGGTTCCTAGGATATATAGTATATTCTATAACTGCCAGTGTAGATTTCCTGTGGGGGTCATGTTGTTACAGCTGTTAAGTCAAATTGTATAATATTCTGCCAATTTTTTTCCCACTGTTTTTTTATGGCCTGTAGTCGGCTGGCCGATTCTTTGGTCGATAGGCTGTTTTGTTGACTAATGTTTTTTGGTCAAGCAGTTGCAAATACACTACATATATAAATGTGTTCACACTTCAAATTAGTGCATTCAGCTATTTCAGCCACACACGTTGCTGACAGGTGTATAAAATTGAGCACACCGCCATGCAATCTCCATAGACAAACATTAGCAGTAGAATGACCTTACTGAAGAGCTCAGTGACTTTAAAACGTAGCACCGTCATAGGATGCCACCTTTCCAACAAGTCAAATTTCTGCCCTGCTAGAGCTTCCCCTGGTCCACTGTAAGTGTTTTTATTGTGAAGTGGAAACATCTAAGAGCAACAACGGATCAGCTGCAAAGTGGTAGGCCACACAAGATCACAGAACGGGAAGGCCGAGTGCTGAAGTGTGTTCCAAACTGCCTCGGACGGCCGAGCAGCCGCACACGAGCCCCAAGATCACCATGCGCAATGCCATGCATCGGCCGGAGTGGTGTAAAGGTTTCATCGCCATTGGACTCTGGAGCATCAGACTGCCAGGTAATTCTGGAGCATCGGACTGCCAGGTAATTCTGGAGCATCGGACTGCCAGGTGAATTCTGGAGCATCGGACTGCCAGGTGATTCTGGAGCATCAGACTGCCAGGTAATTCTGGAGCATCGGACTGCCAGGTGATTCTGGAGCATCGGACTGCCAGGTGATTCTGGAGCATCGGACTGCCAGGTGAAGTTGATTCATTCTTGAAGGACAAATCTGGTTTTAGCGGGTACTACCTGCCTGAATGCATAGTTCCAACTGTAAAGTTTGGTGGAAAGAGGAATAATGATCTGGGGCTGTTTTCATGGATCAGGCCCTCATCCAGTGAAGGGACATTTTAATGCTACAGCATACAAGATTCTAGAACATTCTGTGCTTCCAAATCCAGGTGCAACAGTTTGATTCATTTTCAGCATGACAATTCCCTCGTGAAAAGAAGTCCAAACAGAAATGGTTTGTCGAGGTACGGTGTGGAAGAACTTGACTTGCCTGCACAGAACTGCATATTAATGCCCAATTTTGGAATGAGATGTTCGAAAGCAGGTGTCCACATACTGTTGGTCATGTAGTGTCCACGGATGTTGGCCCTGTTGGTCATGTAGTGTCCACGTACTGGGTCATGTAGTGTCCTGTTGGTCATGTAGTGTCCATTCTAGAACATTGGTCATGTAGTGTCCTGTTGGTCATGTAGTGTCCTGTTGGTCATGTAGTGTCCTGTTGGTCATGTAGTGTCCTGTTGGTCAGTATGTCCTGTTGGTCATTCCCTGTTGGTCATGTAGTGTCCTGTTGGTCATGTAGTGTCCAGTTGGTCATGTAGTGTCTGTTGGTCATGTAGTGTCCTGTTGGGTCATGTAGTGTCCACATACTGTTGGTCATGTAGTGTCCTGTTGGTCATGTAGTGTCTGTTGGTCATGTAGTGTCCACTGTTGGTCATGTAGTGTCATGTAGTGTCCTGTTGGTCATGTAGTGTCCTGTTGGTCATGTAGTGTCTGTTGGTCATGTAGTGTCCTGTTGGTCATGTAGTGTCCTGTTGGTCATGTAGTGTGTTGGTCATGTAGTGTCCTGTTGGTCATGTAGTGTCCTGTTGGTCATGTAGTGTCCTGTTGGTCATGTAGTGTCCTGTTGGTCATGTAGTGTCCTGTTGGTCATGTAGTGTCCTGTTGGTCATGTAGTGTCCTGTTGGTCATGTAGTGTCCTGTTGGTCATGTAGTGTACTGTTGGTCATGTAGTGTCCTGTTGGTCATGTAGTGTCCTGTTGGTCATGTAGTGTTGGTCATGTACTGTTGGTCATGTAGTGTCCTGTTGGTCATGTAGTGTCCTGTTGGTCATGTAGTGTCCTGTTGGTCATGTAGTGTCCTGTTGGTCATGTAGTGTCCTGTTGGTCATGTAGTGTCCTGTTGGTCATGTAGTGTACTGTTGGTCATGTAGTGTCCTGTTGGTCATGTAGTGTCCTGTTGGTCATGTAGTGTCCTGTTGGTCATGTAGTGTCCTGTTGGTCATGTAGTGTCCTGTTGGTCATGTAGTGTCCTGTTGGTCATGTAGTGTCCTGTTGGTCATGTAGTGTCCTGTTGGTCATGTAGTGTCCTGTTGGTCATGTAGTGTCCACATACTGTTGGTCATGTAGTGTCCTGTTGGTCATGTAGTGTCCTGTTGGTCATGTAGTGTCCTGTTGGTCATGTAGTGTCCACATGTTGGTCATGTAGTGTCCTGTTGGTCATGTAGTGTCCTGTTGGTCATGTAGTGTCCTGTTGGTCATGTAGTGTCCACATACTGTTGGTCATGTAGTGTCCTGTTGGTCATGTAGTGTCCTGTTGGTCATGTAGTGTCCTGTTGGTCATGTAGTGTCCACATACTGTTGGTCATGTAGTGTCCTGTTGGTCATGTAGTGTCCTGTTGGTCATGTAGTGTCCACATACTGTTGGTCATGTAGTGTCCACATACTGTTGGTCATGTAGTGTCCTGTTGGTCATGTAGTGTCCACATACTGTTGGTCATGTAGTGTCCTGTTGGTCATGTAGTGTCCTGTTGGTCATGTAGTGTCCTGTTGGTCATGTAGTGTCCTGTTGGTCATGTAGTGTCCTGTTGGTCATGTAGTGTCCTGTTGGTCATGTAGTGTCCTGTTGGTCATGTAGTGTCCTGTTGGTCATGTAGTGTCCTGTTGGTCATGTAGTGTCCTGTTGGTCATGTAGTGTCCACATGTTGGTCATGTAGTGTCCTGTTGGTCATGTAGTGTCCTGTTGGTCATGTAGTGTCCTGTTGGTCATGTAGTGTCCTGTTGGTCATGTAGTGTCCTGTTGGTCATGTAGTGTCCTGTTGGTCATGTAGTGTCCTGTTGGTCATGTAGTGTCCACATACTGTTGGTCATGTAGTGTCCTGTTGGTCATGTAGTGTCCTGTTGGTCATGTAGTGTCCTGTTGGTCATGTAGTGTCCTGTTGGTCATGTAGTGTCCTGTTGGTCATGTAGTGTCCTGTTGGTCATGTAGTGTCCTGTTGGTCATGTAGTGTCCTGTTGGTCATGTAGTGTCCTGTTGGTCATGTAGTGTCCTGTTGGTCATGTAGTGTCCTGTTGGTCATGTAGTGTCCTGTTGGTCATGTAGTGTCCTGTTGGTCATGTAGTGTCCATGTACTGTTGGTCATGTAGTGTCCTGTTGGTCATGTAGTGTCCTGTTGGTCATGTAGTGTCCTGTTGGTCATGTAGTGTCCACGTACTGTTGGTCATGTAGTGTCCTGTTGGTCATGTAGTGTCCTGTTGGTCATGTAGTGTCCTGTTGGTCATGTAGTGTCCTGTTGGTCATGTAGTGTCCTGTTGGTCATGTAGTGTCCTGTTGGTCATGTAGTGTCCTGTTGGTCATGTAGTGTCCTGTTGGTCATGTAGTGTCCTGTTGGTCATGTAGTGTCCTGTTGGTCATGTAGTGTCCTGTTGGTCATGTAGTGTCCTGTTGGTCATGTAGTGTCCACATACTGTTGGTCATGTAGTGTCCTGTTGGTCATGTAGTGTCCTGTTGGTCATGTAGTGTCCTGTTGGTCATGTAGTGTCCTGTTGGTCATGTAGTGTCCTGTTGGTCATGTAGTGTCCTGTTGGTCATGTAGTGTCCTGTTGGTCATGTAGTGTCCTGTTGGTCATGTAGTGTCCTGTTGGTCATGTAGTGTCCTGTTGGTCATGTAGTGTCCTGTTGGTCATGTAGTGTCCACATACTGTTGGTCATGTAGTGTCCTGTTGGTCATGTAGTGTCCTGTTGGTCATGTAGTGTCCTGTTGGTCATGTAGTGTCCTGTTGGTCATGTAGTGTCCTGTTGGTCATGTAGTGTCCTGTTGGTCATGTAGTGTCCTGTTGGTCATGTAGTGTCCACGTACTGTTGGTCATGTAGTGTACTGTTGGTCATGTAGTGTACTGTTGGTCATGTAGTGTACTGTTGGTCATGTAGTGTCCACATACTGTTGGTCATGTAGTGTCCTGTTGGTCATGTAGTGTCCTGTTGGTCATGTAGTGTCCTGTTGGTCATGTAGTGTCCTGTTGGTCATGTAGTGTCCACATACTGTTGGTCATGTAGTGTCCTGTTGGTCATGTAGTGTCCACATACTGTTGGTCATGTAGTGTCCTGTTGGTCATGTAGTGTCCACGTACTGTTGGTCATGTAGTGTCCTGTTGGTCATGTAGTGTCCACGTACTGTTGGTCATGTAGTGTCCTGTTGGTCATGTAGTGTCCTGTTGGTCATGTAGTGTCCACGTACTGTTGGTCATGTAGTGTCCTGTTGGTCATGTAGTGTCCTGTTGGTCATGTAGTGTCCACGTGTTGGTCATGTAGTGTCCTGTTGGTCATGTAGTGTCCTGTTGGTCATGTAGTGTCCTGTTGGTCATGTAGTGTCCTGTTGGTCATGTAGTGTCCTGTTGGTCATGTAGTGTCCTGTTGGTCATGTAGTGTCCACGTACTGTTGGTCATGTAGTGTCCTGTTGGTCATGTAGTGTACTGTTGGTCATGTAGTGTCCTGTTGGTCATGTAGTGTCCTGTTGGTCATGTAGTGTCCACATACTGTTGGTCATGTAGTGTCCTGTTGGTCATGTAGTGTACTGTTGGTCATGTAGTGTCCTGTTGGTCATGTAGTGTCCTGTTGGTCATGTAGTGTCCTGTTGGTCATGTAGTGTCCTGTTGGTCATGTAGTGTCCTGTTGGTCATGTAGTGTCCTGTTGGTCATGTAGTGTCCTGTTGGTCATGTAGTGTCCTGTTGGTCATGTAGTGTCCTGTTGGTCATGTAGTGTCCTGTTGGTCATGTAGTGTCCACATACTGTTGGTCATGTAGTGTACTGTTGGTCATGTAGTGTCCATGTACTGTTGATCATGTAGTCCTGTTGGTCATGTAGTGTCCTGTTGGTCATGTAGTGTCCATGTACTGTTGATCATGTAGTGTACTGTTGGTCATGTAGTGTACTGTTGGTCATGTAGTGTCCTGTTGGTCATGTAGTGTCCTGTTGGTCATGTAGTGTCCTGTTGGTCATGTAGTGTCCTGTTGGTCATGTAGTGTCCTGTTGGTCATGTAGTGTCCATGTACTGTTGGTCATGTAGTGTCCTGTTGGTCATGTAGTGTCCTGTTGGTCATGTAGTGTCCTGTTGGTCATGTAGTGTCCTGTTGGTCATGTAGTGTCCTGTTGGTCATGTAGTGTCCATGTACTGTTGGTCATGTAGTGTCCTGTTGGTCATGTAGTGTCCTGTTGGTCATGTAGTGTCCTGTTGGTCATGTAGTGTCCACATACTGTTGGTCATGTAGTGTACTGTTGGTCATGTAGTGTCCTGTTGGTCATGTAGTGTCCTGTTGGTCATGTAGTGTACTGTTGGTCATGTAGTGTCCATGTACTGTTGGTCATGTAGTGTACTGTTGGTCATGTAGTGTACTGTTGGTCATGTAGTGTCCTGTTGGTCATGTAGTGTCCATGTACTGTTGGTCATGTAGTGTCCACATACTGTTGGTCATGTAGTGTCCTGTTGGTCATGTAGTGTCCTGTTGGTCATGTAGTGTCCTGTTGGTCATGTAGTGTCCTGTTGGTCATGTAGTGTCCACATACTGTTGGTCATGTAGTGTCCTGTTGGTCATGTAGTGTCCTGTTGGTCATGTAGTGTCCTGTTGGTCATGTAGTGTACTGTTGGTCATGTAGTGTACTGTTGGTCATGTAGTGTCCTGTTGGTCATGTAGTGTCCTGTTGGTCATGTAGTGTCCCGTTGGTCATGTAGTGTCCTGTTGGTCATGTAGTGTCCTGTTGGTCATGTAGTGTCCTGTTGGTCATGTAGTGTCCTGTTGGTCATGTAGTGTCCTGTTGGTCATGTAGTGTACTGTTGGTCATGTAGTGTCCACATACTGTTGGTCATGTAGTGTCCTGTTGGTCATGTAGTGTCCTGTTGGTCATGTAGTGTCCTGTTGGTCATGTAGTGTCCTGTTGGTCATGTAGTGTCCTGTTGGTCATGTAGTGTCCTGTTGGTCATGTAGTGTCCTGTTGGTCATGTAGTGTCCTGTTGGTCATGTAGTGTCCTGTTGGTCATGTAGTGTCATGTAGTGTCCACGTACTGTTGGTCATGTAGTGTCCTGTTGGTCATGTAGTGTCCTGTTGGTCATGTAGTGTCCTGTTGGTCATGTAGTGTCCATGTCCTGTTGGTCATGTAGTGTCCTGTTGGTCATGTAGTGTCCATGTCCTGTTGGTCATGTAGTGTCCTGTTGGTCATGTAGTGTCCTGTTGGTCATGTAGTGTCCTGTTGGTCATGTAGTGTCCTGTTGGTCATGTAGTGTCCTGTTGGTCATGTAGTGTCCTGTTGGTCATGTAGTGTCCTGTTGGTCATGTAGTGTCCTGTTGGTCATGTAGTGTCCTGTTGGTCATGTAGTGTCCTGTTGGTCATGTAGTGTCCTGTTGGTCATGTAGTGTCCTGTTGGTCATGTAGTGTCCTGTTGGTCATGTAGTGTCCTGTTGGTCATGTAGTGTCCTGTTGGTCATGTAGTGTCCTGTTGGTCATGTAGTGTCCACATACTGTTGGTCATGTAGTGTCCTGTTGGTCATGTAGTGTCCTGTTGGTCATGTAGTGTCCTGTTGGTCATGTAGTGTCCTGTTGGTCATGTAGTGTCCACGTACTGTTGGTCATGTAGTGTCCACGTACTGTTGGTCATGTAGTGTCCTGTTGGTCATGTAGTGTCCACGTACTGTTGGTCATGTAGTGTCCACGTACTGTTGGTCATGTAGTGTCCACGTACTGTTGGTCATGTAGTGTCCTGTTGGTCATGTAGTGTCCACGTACTGTTGGTCATGTAGTGTCCTGTTGGTCATGTAGTGTCCTGTTGGTCATGTAGTGTCCTGTTGGTCATGTAGTGTCCTGTTGGTCATGTAGTGTCCTGTTGGTCATGTAGTGTCCTGTTGGTCATGTAGTGTCCTGTTGGTCATGTAGTGTCCACGTACTGTTGGTCATGTAGTGTCCTGTTGGTCATGTAGTGTCATGTAGTGTCCTGTTGGTCATGTAGTGTCCTGTTGGTCATGTAGTGTACTGTTGGTCATGTAGTGTCCTGTTGGTCATGTAGTGTCCTGTTGGTCATGTAGTGTCCTGTTGGTCATGTAGTGTCCTGTTGGTCATGTAGTGTCCTGTTGGTCATGTAGTGTCCTGTTGGTCATGTAGTGTCCTGTTGGTCATGTAGTGTCCACATACTGTTGGTCATGTAGTGTCCTGTTGGTCATGTAGTGTCCACATACTGTTGGTCATGTAGTGTCCTGTTGGTCATGTAGTGTCCTGTTGGTCATGTAGTGTCCATGTACTGTGGGTCATGTAGTGTCCTGTTGGTCATGTAGTGTCCTGTTGGTCATGTAGTGTCCTGTTGGTCATGTAGTGTCCATGTACTGTGGGTCATGTAGTGTCCTGTTGGTCATGTAGTGTCCTGTTGGTCATGTAGTGTCCTGTTGGTCATGTAGTGTCCTGTTGGTCATGTAGTGTCATGTAGTGTCCTGTTGGTCATGTAGTGTCCTGTTGGTCATGTAGTGTCCTGTTGGTCATGTAGTGTCCTGTTGGTCATGTAGTGTCCTGTTGGTCATGTAGTGTACTGTTGGTCATGTAGTGTACTGTTGGTCATGTAGTGTCCATGTACTGTTGGTCATGTAGTGTCCTGTTGGTCATGTAGTGTCCTGTTGGTCATGTAGTGTCCTGTTGGTCATGTAGTGTACTGTTGGTCATGTAGTGTCCACATACTGTTGGTCATGTAGTGTCCTGTTGGTCATGTAGTGTCCTGTTGGTCATGTAGTGTCCTGTTGGTCATGTAGTGTCCTGTTGGTCATGTAGTGTCCTGTTGGTCATGTAGTGTCCTGTTGGTCATGTAGTGTCCTGTTGGTCATGTAGTGTCCTGTTGGTCATGTAGTGTCCTGTTGGTCATGTAGTGTCCTGTTGGTCATGTAGTGTCCTGTTGGTCATGTAGTGTCCACGTACTGTTGGTCATGTAGTGTCCATGTACTGTTGATCATGTAGTCCTGTTGGTCATGTAGTGTCCTGTTGGTCATATAGTGTCATGTAGTGTCCTGTTGGTCATGTAGTGTCCACATACTGTTGGTCATGTAGTGTCCTGTTGGTCATGTAGTGTCCACATACTGTTGGTCATGTAGTGTCTGTTGGTCATGTAGTGTCTGTTGGTCATGTAGTGTCCTGTTGGTCATGTAGTGTCCTGTTGGTCATGTAGTGTCCACATACTGTTGGTCATGTAGTGTCCTGTTGGTCATGTAGTGTCCTGTTGGTCATGTAGTGTCCTGTTGGTCATGTAGTGTCCTGTTGGTCATGTAGTGTCCTGTTGGTCATGTAGTGTCCTGTTGGTCATGTAGTGTCCTGTTGGTCATGTAGTGTCCACATACTGTTGGTCATGTAGTGTACTGTTGGTCATGTAGTGTCCTGTTGGTCATGTAGTGTCCTGTTGGTCATGTAGTGTCCTGTTGGTCATGTAGTGTCCTGTTGGTCATGTAGTGTCCTGTTGGTCATGTAGTGTCCTGTTGGTCATGTAGTGTCCATGTAGTTGGTCATGTAGTGTCTGTTGGTCATGTAGTGTCCTGTTGGTCATGTAGTGTCCTGTTGGTCATGTAGTGTCCTGTTGGTCATGTAGTGTCCTGTTGGTCATGTAGTGTCCTGTTGGTCATGTAGTGTCCTGTTGGTCATGTAGTGTCCTGTTGGTCATGTAGTGTCCTGTTGGTCATGTAGTGTATCATAACGTTTTGCTACCGTTACATTCCTGTGGTACTGTGCAACACTAGTATTGTGTTGGGAGTGTCAGTGTAGGATGTGGGGGTAGAGTCTGGTCAGTGTGGGGGTAGAGTCTGGTCAGTGTGTGGGTAGAGTCTGGTCAGTGTGGGGGTAGAGTCTGGTCAGTGTGGGGGTAGAGTCTGGTCAGTGTGGGGTAGAGTCTGGTCAGTGTGGGGGTAGAGTCTGGTCAGTGTGGGGGTAGAGTCTGGTCAGTGTGGGGGTAGAGTCTGGTCAGTGTGGGGGTAGAGTCTGGTCAGTGTGGGGGTAGAGTCTGGTCAGTGTGGGGGTAGAGTCTGGTCAGTGTGGGGGTAGAGTCTGGTCAGTGTGGGGGTAGAGTCTGGTGAGTGTGGGGGTAGAGTCTGGTGAGTGTGGGGTAGAGTCTGGTGAGTGTGGGGGTAGAGTCTGGTGAGTGTGGGGGTAGAGTCTGGTGAGTGTGGGGGTAGAGTCTGGTCAGTGTGGGGGTAGAGTCTGGTCAGTGTGGGGGCAGAGTCTGGTCAGTGTGGGGGCAGAGTCTGGTCAGTGTGTGGGTAGAGTCTGGTCAGTGTGTGGGTAGAGTCTGGTCAGTGTGCAGGTAGAGTGTAGTTAGTGTGCAGGTAGAGTGTAGTGAGTGTGCAGGTAGAGTGTAGTTAGTGTGCAGGTAGAGTGTAGTTAGTGTGCAGGTAGAGTGTAGTTAGTGTGCAGGTAGAGTGTAGTGAGTGTGCGGGTAGAGTGTAGTGAGTGTGCAGGTAGAGTGTAGTTAGTGTGCAGGTAGAGTGTAGTTAGTGTGCAGGTAGAGTGTAGTTAGTGTGCAGGTAGAGTGTAGTTAGTGTGCAGGTAGAGTGTAGTTAGTGTGCAGGTAGAGTGTAGTTAGTGTGCAGGTAGAGTGTAGTTAGTGTGCGGGTAGAGTGTGCAGGTAGAGTGTAGTTAGTGTGCAGGTAGAGTGTAGTGAGTGTGCGGGTAGAGTGTAGTGAGTGTGCAGGTAGAGTGTAGTTAGTGTGCAGGTAGAGTGTAGTTAGTGTGCAGGTAGAGTGTAGTTAGTGTGCGGGTAGAGTGTAGTTAGTGTGCAGGTAGAGTGTAGTGAGTGTGCAGGTAGAGTGTAGTTAGTGTGCAGGTAGAGTGTGCAGGTAGAGTGTAGTTAGTGTGCAGGTAGAGTGTAGTGAGTGTGCAGGTAGAGTGTAGTGAGTGTGCGGGTAGAGTGTAGTGAGTGTGCAGGTAGAGTGTAGTTAGTGTGCAGGTAGAGTGTAGTGAGTGTGCAGGTAGAGTGTAGTTAGTGTGCAGGTAGAGTGTAGTGAGTGTGCAGGTAGAGTGTAGTGAGTGTGCAGGTAGAGTGTAGTTAGTGTGCAGGTAGAGTGTAGTGAGTGTGCGGGTAGAGTGTAGTTAGTGTGCGGGTAGAGTGTAGTTAGTGTGCGGGTAGAGTGTAGTTAGTGTGCAGGTAGAGTGTAGTTAGTGTGCGGGTAGAGTGTAGTGAGTGTGCAGGTAGAGTGTAGTTAGTGTGCAGGTAGAGTGTAGTTAGTGTGCGGGTAGAGTGTAGTGAGTGTGCGGGTAGAGTGTAGTGAGTGTGCAGGTAGAGTGTAGTTAGTGTGCAGGTAGAGTGTAGTTAGTGTGCGGGTAGAGTGTAGTGAGTGTGCAGGTAGAGTGTAGTGAGTGTGCAGGTAGAGTGTAGTGAGTGTGCAGGTAGAGTGTAGTTAGTGTGCAGGTAGAGTGTGCAGGTAGGGTGTAGTGAGTGTGCAGGTAGAGTGTAGTTAGTGTGCGGGTAGAGTGTGCAGGTAGGGTGTAGTGAGTGTGCAGGTAGAGTGTAGTTAGTGTGCGGGTAGAGTGTGCAGGTAGGGTGTAGTGAGTGTGCAGGTAGAGTGTAGTGAGTGTGCGGGTAGAGTGTAGTTAGTGTGCGGGTAGAGTGTAGTTAGTGTGCAGGTAGAGTGTAGTTAGTGTGCGGGTAGAGTGTAGTTAGTGTGCAGGTAGAGTGTAGTTAGTGTGCGGGTAGAGTGTAGTTAGTGTGCGGGTAGAGTGTAGTTAGTGTGCGGGTAGAGTGTAGTGAGTGTGCGGGTAGAGTGTGCAGGTAGAGTGTAGTTAGTGTGCAGGTAGAGTGTAGTTAGTGTGCGGGTAGAGTGTAGTTAGTGTGCGGGTAGAGTGTAGTTAGTGTGCGGGTAGAGTGTAGTGAGTGTGCGGGTAGAGTGTAGTGAGTGTGCGGGTAGAGTGTAGTGAGTGTGCAGGTAGAGTGTAGTTAGTGTGCAGGTAGAGTGTAGTTAGTGTGCGGGTAGAGTGTAGTTAGTGTGCGGGTAGAGTGTAGTGAGTGTGCAGGTAGAGTGTAGTGAGTGTGCGGGTAGAGTGTAGTGAGTGTGCGGGTAGAGTGTAGTTAGTGTGCGGGTAGAGTGTAGTTAGTGTGCGGGTAGAGTGTGCGGGTAGAGTGTAGTGAGTGTGCGGGTAGAGTGTGCGGGTAGAGTGTAGTTAGTGTGCAGGTAGAGTGTAGTTAGTGTGCAGGTAGAGTGTAGTTAGTGTGCGGGTAGAGTGTAGTTAGTGTGCAGGTAGAGTGTAGTTAGTGTGCGGGTAGAGTGTAGTTAGTGTGCAGGTAGAGTGTGCGGGTAGAGTGTAGTTAGTGTGCAGGTAGAGTGTAGTTAGTGTGGGGGTAGAGTGTAGTTAGTGTGGGGGTAGAGTGTAGTTAGTGTGCAGGTAGAGTGTAGTTAGTGTGCGGGTAGAGTGTAGTTAGTGTGCAGGTAGAGTGTGCGGGTAGAGTGTAGTTAGTGTGCAGGTAGAGTGTAGTTAGTGTGGGGGTAGAGTGTAGTTAGTGTGCAGGTAGAGTGTGAGTGAGTGTAGTTGGTGTGCAGGTAGAGTGTAGTTAGTGTAGTGAGTGTGCGGGTAGAGTGTAGTGAGTGTGCGGGTAGAGTGTAGTTAGTGTGCAGGTAGAGTGTAGTTAGTGTGCAGGTAGAGTGTGCGGGTAGAGTGTGGTGAGTGTGCGGGTAGAGTGTAGTGAGTGTGCGGGTAGGGTGTAGTTAGTGTGCAGGTAGAGTGTAGTGAGTGTGCGGGTAGAGTGTAGTGAGTGTGCGGGTAGAGTGTAGTGAGTGTGCAGGTAGAGTGTAGTGAGTGTGCAGGTAGAGTGTAGTTAGTGTGCGGGTAGAGTGTAGTGAGTGTAGTTAGTGTGCGGGTAGAGTGTAGTGAGTGTGCGGGTAGAGTGTAGTTAGTGTGCAGGTAGAGTGTAGTTAGTGTGCAGGTAGAGTGTGCGGGTAGAGTGTAGTGAGTGTGCGGGTAGAGTGTAGTGAGTGTGCAGGTAGGGTGTAGTGAGTGTGCAGGTAGAGTGTAGTTAGTGTGCGGGTAGAGTGTAGTGAGTGTGCGGGTAGAGTGTAGTGAGTGTGCAGGTAGAGTGTAGTGAGTGTGCAGGTAGAGTGTAGTTAGTGTGCGGGTGAGTGTAGTTAGTGTGCGGGTAGAGTGTAGTTAGTGTGCGGGTAGAGTGTAGTGAGTGTGCGGGTAGAGTGTAGTTAGTGTGCGGGTAGAGTGTAGTGAGTGTGCGGGTAGAGTGTAGTTAGTGTGCTGGTAGAGTGTAGTTAGTGTGCGGGTAGAGTGTAGTGAGTGTGCAGGTAGAGTGTAGTTAGTGTGCAGGTAGAGTGTAGTGAGTGTGCAGGTAGAGTGTAGTTAGTGTGCGGGTAGAGTGTAGTTAGTGTGCGGGTACAGTGTAGTGAGTGTGCGGGTAGAGTGTAGTTAGTGTGCGGGTAGAGTGTAGTGAGTGTGCGGGTAGAGTGTAGTGAGTGTGCGGGTAGAGTGTAGTTAGTGTGCAGGTAGAGTGTAGTTAGTGTGCAGGTAGAGTTAGTGTGCGGGTAGAGTGTAGTTAGTGTGCGGGTAGAGTGTAGTGAGTGTGCGGGTAGAGTGTAGTTAGTGTGCGGGTAGTGTGAGTGTGCGGGTAGAGTGTAGTTAGTGTGCGGGTAGAGTGTAGTTAGTGTGCAGGTAGAGTGTAGTTAGTGTGCGGGTAGAGTGTAGTTAGTGTGCGGGTAGAGTGTAGTGAGTGTGCAGGTAGAGTGTAGTTAGTGTGCAGGTAGAGTGTAGTTAGTGTGCAGGTAGAGTGTAGTGAGTGTGCAGGTAGAGTGTAGTAGTTGCTGGTAGAGTAGTTAGTGTGCGGTAGAGTGTAGTTAGTGTGCAGGTAGCTGATTAGCTGTTCAGCAGTCTTATGGTTTGGGGGTAGAAGCTGTTCAGGAGCCTTTTGGTCCCAGGCTTGTCAATCCGGTGCTGCTTGCTGTGCGGTAGCGGAGAGTACTGTCTGTCACTTGGGTGGCTGGAGACTTTTGACAATTTTTGGAGCCTTCCTCTGACACCGCCTGGTATAGAGGTCCTGGATGGCAGGATGTTTGGCCCCAGTGATGTACTGGGCCGTACGCAGTACCCTCTAGTGCCTTGCGGTAGGAGTCCGAGCAGTTGCCATACCAGGGTAGTGATGCAACCATTCAGGATGCTCTCGATGGTGCAGCTGTAAAACCTTTTGAGGATCTGAGGACCCTTGCCAAATCTTTTCAGTCTCCTGAGGGGGGATAGGCTTTGTTGTGCCCTCTTCACGACTATCTTGGTGTGTTTTGTCAATGTGAATGGGGGCGTGTTCGGCCCCCTGTTTCCTGTAGTCCACGATCAGCTCCTTTGTCTTGCCCACGTTGAGGAAGAGGTTGTTATCCTGGCACCACACTGTCAGGTCTCTGACCTCCTCCCTATAGCCTGTCTCATCATCATCTGTGATCAGGCCTACCACCGTCTGGTTGTCAGCCAGCTTAATGATGGTGGTGGAGTGTTGCGCTGCCATACAGTTGATGGTGAACTTGGAAGTAGAGGATCAGTATGGCAGATTTTTTTTTTTGAAAGAAATGGAGCCGCTCAACATTTACATTACACTTAGTCATCTTGCAGACTCCCGTCCAGAGCGACCCACAGGAGCAACCAGGGTCAAGCGCCCCGCTGAAGGGAATGTCGACAGATCTCTCACCAAGCTCCTGTTGGCCACCGGCCCAAGCTCTCAACCGCCAGGTCACAAACCATCCAAGACGGATGGATCCCAGAGAGCCCCTCGCCCCCGGGTTCCTTAGCTTAGTGATGAGCTTTGAGGGCACTATGGTGCTGAACGCTGAGCTGTAGTCAATGAATAGCATTCTCACATAGGTGTTCCTTTTGTCCAGGTGGGAAAGGGCAGTATGGAGTGTGATTGAGACTGCAATCATCTGTGGATCTGTTGGGGCGGTATGTGAATTGGAGTGGGTCTAAGGGTTTCTGGGATAATGGTGTTGGTGTGAGCCATGACCAGCCTTTCAAAGCACTTCATGGCTACAGATGTGAATGCTATTTAAACCATTAAACCCGTTACCTTGGCCTTCTTGTGCACAGGGATTATGGTGGTTTGAAACATGTAGGTATTACAGACTGGGTCAGGATGCGGCGGAGGCAGCAGCAGAGAGAAACAGGAAACAGGAAACAGCACTATTCAGACGGGATTAGTTTTACTGGGGTGGGCAGGTACATTAGAAATGTCTAGTTTGAGAAACAGGAAACAGCCCTATTCAGACTGGATTAGTTTTACTGGGGTGGGCAGGTACATTAGGAATGTCTAGTTTGAGAAACAGATGCCTCACCTCAACTTGCCGAAGAAAAAAAAGAAAGAAACGAAGAAGAAGAAAATTCATTTTTTAAATGTTGGATGTTGGATCCAACGTGGAGCACGGCATAACTGTCTCTACCAGAGTAATGAATGAAGAAGCACTTTGGTTGTTGTTGTATGTTGTCACGTGACTGTCATTCAGAAAATGATTTCCTGGATCAGCTGATGATAGTTGAACAATTTTATTTTACCTTTATTTTACTAGGCAAGTCAGTTAAGAATAAATTCTTATTTTCAATGACGGCCTAAGAACAGTGGGTTAACTGCCTGTTCAGGGGCAAAACGACAGATTTGTACCTTGTCAGCTCGGGGATATGAACTTGCAACCTTTCGGTTACTAGTACAACGCTCTAACCACTAGGCTACCCTGCCGCCCACTCTAACCACTAGGCTACCTGACCCCCCTCCCCTCTAACCACTAGGCTACCTGACTCCCCTCCCCTCTAACCACTAGGCTACCCTGCCGCCCCCTCTAACCACTAGGCTACTTGACCCCCCTCCCCTCTAACCACTAGGCTACCTGACCCCCTCCCCTCTAACCACTAGGCTACCTGACCCCCTCCCTCTAACCACTAGGTTACCTGACCCCCTCCCCCTCTAACCACTAGGCTACCTGACCCCTCCCCTCTAACCACTAGGCTACCTGACTCCCCTCCCCTCTAACCACTAGGCTACCCTGCCGCCCCTTCTGTCTTAAGACAATTGTTAAACAAGTTTGGACACAACATCATGTGCATCACTTTTTAGTTAAAATAACCAGTGGATTACTGCTGTTGTGGGCCTTTAACCATCTGTTGACTTCGTTTTTCACACAGGAGAAGGATGTGACTATCGTGGATCCTCTGGGGAGACTCAACAACAGCATGATGCTGAAGAGACAGAGAAGAGTCTCTCCACATCAGAACACCTCAAACACCAGAAGAAGAACCAGCGGAGACCCACCGGAAGAAACCTCACCACTGCTCTGACTGTGGGAAGAGATTCCCCTCTTCAGCTGACCTTAAAAGACATCTGAGAATCCACACGGGAGAGAAACCTAATAGTTGTGATCAATGTGGGAAGAGTTTTAGTATTCCAAGCAGCCTGAAAGCACACCAGAAAACACACACAGGAGAGAAACCTTATAGCTGTTATCAGTGTGGGAAAAGATTTGTTACATCTAGCAGTCTGACTATACACCAGAGAATACACACTGGAGAGAAACCTTATAGTTGTGATCGATGTGGGAAGAGTTTTAATGTTCCAAGCAGCCTGAAAACACACCAGAGAACACACACAGGAGATAGACCTTATAGCTGTAGTCAATGTGGGAAGAGTTTTACTTCATCGAGCCAGCTGACTATTCACGAGAGAACACACACAGGAGAGAAACCTTATAGCTGTAGTCAATGTGCGAAGAGGTTTACTCACTCAAGCAACCTGATGGTCCATTTGAGAACACACACAGGAGAGAAACCTTATAGCTGTGATCAATGTGGGAAGAGTTTTGTTACATCTAGCTGTCTGACTATGCACCAGAGAACACACACAGGAGAGAAACCTTTTAGCTGTGATCAATGTGGGAAGAGTTTCACTCAGGCAAATATCCTGATAGCACACCGGAGAACACACACAGGAGAGAAACCTCATAGCTGTGATCAATGTGGGAAGAGTTACTCTGGTAAAAGATCTCTGATAAAACATCAGAAAGTACATACATGAAGGAGTTGTTTCATGATATCAATGAAATGATGTCACAATGTAGAATGTTTTAACATTGTAGTAGGAGTATTCTAATGATGTCACAATGTAGAATGTTTTAACATTGTAGAGGAGTATTTGAATGTCATAATGTAGAACCCTAAACGTTTGCCCCCCTGTTCTATTGATTTCAGCATGATGTGGATATTAGCCTCATCAGGGGAAACCCAGGCTCTGAAATGAGAGTACTATTCATGTGATTTAACATTGTTACCTCGTCGGTGACCCACTTGAATCAAAATGCAACACTTGTATGTATCTAGCTGTTTTCTACAAATTGTCCTCTAACCAATGATGTACACTTTATTCCCAGATTCCTTGTGGTTTTTTAGCTGTTAGTTTTAACAGGAAGTGCAACCTCATCTCCTTCTCTCGGCACAATTGATTTCAACGTGATATTTATATGAGTGATGACAAATAAGTGTTGTGTTCCTTTGCTTAGCGACCCCTAAATTTAAATGCATCACTCCAACATGTAGCTGACTGTCTTCTGCAGGTTGTCCTCTAACCAGGGAGGTAAAAGATATCTCCCATTTCCATGTGTTTTTTTTGTTGTGTTAGCATCAATAGCATGTACAGCCTGATTTCCACCCTAATAGATATATCAAACGACTTGAAAACAACTTAGTTTCAACATCCTTGCAGCATGGAGGCTTTTATATATATATATATAAAAAAGGTAAATGAACAGTTTTATTAACACTCTGACATCACACAGTATTTCTTTACAACGTTCAAGTGTTAATTGTCTTTATTCCACTACTGAAGCATGACTCATATCACCTACTCATATTTCAAACATTCAGCCTGACAAAAGAAAGTTTTTATTATCCAATATTCTGCCCGATGTCCAATCCACGCTCGGTTTGTCCAATCAGTCAGGCCACTGAATATGCATAAGCAACGTAAAGAGAGGTGGGGTGAATGAGTGGGGAAAAGTATATTTGACACAAATTACCTTCATAATATCAAAGAACAAATGCATGTGCCTGAGGGAAATTAACTTTCATACGGCCAAAAGGGGTGAGAAATTACACCAATATCAGTGGTCAATTTGCACTAATGTAAATAAACATGGATGATGGAACATATTCCCTTTTGCTGATGTGATGAACCACTAAGGGGACATAAATATTTACCATCTTTGACCTCTCGCCTCTCTGGCTGTAGAAGTGTCCTTCCTAACCAGTCCCTCAACAGCTCTCTGACTGAGCTCCACCCTCACTGGGTCTTCAGAGGAGAGGAAGGCTGAGGAGGGTTGGAAGGATGAATGGATCAATCAGTCAACAAGCCAGTAATATAAAGAGAGTGTTGATCATCTCCCACCCATGGAGAGACCTTTATACTGTATCCAGGGTTGGGTAGGTTACTTTCTAAATGTAATCTGTTAGTTACTAGTTACCTGTCTAAAAGTGTCATCAGTAATCTGTTAGTTACTAGTTACCTGTCTAAAAGTGTCATCAGTAATCTGTTAGTTACTAGTTACCTGTCTAAAAGTGTCATCAGTAATCTGTTAGTTACTAGTTACCTGTCTAAAAGTGTCATCAGTAATCTGTTAGTTACTAGTTACCTGTCTAAAAGTGTCATAAGTAATCTGTTAGTTACTAGTTACCTGTCTAAAAGTGTCATCAGTAATCTGTTAGTTACTAGTTACCTGTCTAAAAGTGTCATCAGTAATCTGTTAGTTACTAGTTACCTGTCTAAAAGTGTCATCAGTAATCTGTTAGTTACTAGTTACCTGTCTAAAAGTGTCATCAGTAATCTGTTAGTTACTAGTTACCTGTCTAAAAGTGTCATCAGTAATCTGTTAGTTACTAGTTACCTGTCTAAAAGTGTCATCAGTAACATAACTGTTGGATTCCCCAAACTCACTAATGTAATCTGATTACTTTCTAAATTTAATCTGTTAGTTACTAGTTACCTATCCAGAATTGTAATCATTAAGTAATCTGATTACTTTTAGATTATCCTCCCCTAAAGAGCACAGGTTAGTACCAAAAATCTGATTTGAAACCTAACCTTAAACATACTGCTAACCCTAACATTAAATGACCTTAACCTTAAACATACTGCTAACCCTAACATTAACCATACTGCCTTACCCTAACCTTAACCCTAATGCCTAAACCTAACCTTAAACATACTGCTAACCCTAACATTAAATTACCTTAACCTTAACCATACTGAAGACCCTAATGCCTAACCTTACCTTAAATACCCCAAACCTTAACCACACTGCTAACCCTAATGCCTAACCTTAACCATACTGCTAACCCTAATGCCTAACCTTAACCATACTGCTAACCCTAATGCCTAACCTTAACCATACTGCCTTACCCTAATGCCTACACCTAAACTTAAATAACCCTAACATTAACCATACTGCTAACCCTAACCTTAAATAACCCTAACATTAACCATACTGCTAACCCTAATGCCTAAACCTAACCTGCCTAAACCTAAAACATTAACCATACTGCTAACCTAACATTAACCATACTGCCTAACATTAACCATAAACCCTTAAAACCATAACCCTAACATTAACCATACTGCTAACCCTAACATTAACCATACTGCTAACCCTAACATTAACCATACTGCTAACCCTAACATTAACCATACTGCTAACCCTAACATTAACCATACTGCTAACCCTTACATTAACCATACTGCTAACCCTAACATTACATTTGTTTTTTTCATGCATTTTTACAATATCGCACATTTTGACTCCAGCTGGTCCGTCTAGCGGAAATCTGTCAGTTCTGCCGACAGGACGAGACTCGTGACAATAAACATCAACCTGCTTAAGAGGCATCAGAAGAAGACAGACGTAATATTACCAATTGTAACATCTATTGCAGGATAATGTTAGATATAGACATAGCTGGACATAAATGGTTGTTTTGTTTAACTATCCATTTTATTTAGGCTTCTTCTAAACCATCGCTTTCTACTACAGATAATAAAACGATTCCTTCCGGTTACTAGTCCAACGCTCTAACCACTAGGCTACCCTGCCGCCTCTACACTCTAACCACTAGGCTACCCTGCCGCCTCTACACTCTAACCACTAGGCTACCCTGCCGCCCCTACACTCTAACCACTAGGCTACCCTGCCGCCTCTACACTCTAACCACTAGGCTACCCTGCCGCCTCTACACTCTAACCACTAGGCTACCCTGCCGCCCCTACACTCTAACCACTAGGCTACCCTGCCGCCTCTACACTCTAACCACTAGGCTACCCTGCCGCCTCTACACTCTAACCACTAGACTACCCTGCCGCCTCTACACTCTAACCACTAGGCTACCCTGCCGCCTCTACACTCTAACCACTAGGCTACCCTGCCGCCCCTACACTCTAACCACTAGGCTACCCTGCCGCCTCTACACTCTAACCACTAGGCTACCCTGCCGCCCCTACACTCTAACCACTAGGCTACCCTGCCGCCTCTACACTCTAACCACTAGACTACCCTGCCGCCTCTAGACTCTAACCACTAGGCTACCCTGCCGCCTCTACACTCTAACCACTAGGCTACCCTGCCGCCCCTACACTCTAACCACTAGGCTACCCTGCCGCCCCTACACTCTAACCACTAGGCTACCCTGCCGCCTCTACACTCTAACCACTAGGCTACCCTGCCGCCTCTACACTCTAACCACTAGGCTACCCTGCCGTCTCTACATTCTAACCACTAGGCTACCCTGCCGCCTCTAACCACTAGGCTAACCACCACTAGGCTACCCTGCCGCTTCCACTCTACCCTGCCGCCTAGACTCTAACCACTAGGCTACCCTGCCGCCTCTACACTCTAACCACTAGGCTACCCTGCCGCCCCTACACTCTAACTACTAGGCTACCCTGCCGCCCTACCCTCTAACCACTTAGGCTACCCTGCCGCCTCTACCCTCTAACCACTAGGCTACCCTGCCGCCTCTACGCTCTAACCACTAGGCTACCCTGCCGCCTCTACACTCTAACCACTAGGCTACCCTGCCGCCTCTACACTCTAACCACTAGGCTACCCTGCCGCCCCTACACTCTAACCACTAGGCTACCCTGCCGCCTCTACACTCTAACCACTAGACTACCCTGCCGCCTCTAGACTCTAACCACTAGGCTACCCTGCCGCCTCTACACTCTAACCACTAGGCTACCCTGCCGCCCCTACACTCTAACCACTAGGCTACCCTGCCGCCTCTACACTCTAACCACTAGGCTACCCTGCTGCCTCTACACTCTAACCACTAGGCTACCCTGCCGCCCCTACACTCTAACCACTAGGCTACCCTGCCGCCTCTACGCTCTAACCACTAGGCTACCCTGCCGCCCCTACGCTCTAACTACTAGGCTACCCTGCCGCCTCTACCCTCTAACCACTAGGCTACCCTGCCGCCTCTACC
>NW_025750010.1:0-21315 GCF_021184085.1 Oncorhynchus gorbuscha | reverse complement strand
GAGGGAGTGGAAGCTAGGGTCAGGTGGTGAGGGAATGGAAGCTAGGGTCAGGTGGTGAGGAATGGAAGCTAGGGTCAGGTAGGGAGACAGAGTGGAAGCTAGGTTCAGGTGGTGAGGAGGGAATGGAAGCTAGGGTCAGGTGGGTGAGGGAATGGAAGCTAGGGTCAGGTGGTGAAGGGAATGGAAGCTAGGGTCAGGTAGGGAGGGAATGGAAGCTAGGGTCAGGTGGTGAGGGAATGGAAGCTAGAGTCAGGTGGTGGGGAATGGAAGCTAGAGTCAGGTGGTGAGGGAGGGAATGGAAGCCAGGGTCAGGTGGTGAGAGAGGGAATGGAAGATAGGGTCAGGTGGTGAGGGAGGGAATGGAAGCTAGGGTCAGGTGGTGAGGGAATGGAAGCTAGGGTCAGGTGGTGAGGGAAGGGAGGGAAGCTAGGGTCAGGTGGTGAGGGAATGGAAGCTAGGGTCAGGTGGTGAGGAGGGAATGGAAGCTAGGGTCAGGTGGGGGAGAATGGAAGCTAGGGTCAGGTGGTGAGGGAGTGGAAGCTAGGGTCAGGTGGTGAGGAGGGAGTGGAAGCTAGGGTCAGGTAGTGGAAGCTAGGGTCAGGTGGGAGGGAATGGAAGCTAGGGTCAGGTGGTGAGGGAATGGAAGCTAGGGTCAGGTGGGAGGGAATGGAAGCTAGGGTCAGGTGGTGAGGAATGGAAGCTAGGGTCAGGTGGTGAGGGAGGGAATGGGAAGCTAGGGTCAGGTGGGAGGGAATGAGGGTCAGGTGGTGAGGGAATGGAAGCTAGGGTCAGGTGGTGAGGGAGAATGGAAGCTAGGGTCAGGTGGTGAGGGAATGGAAGCTAGGGTCAGGTGGTGAGGGAATGGAAGCTAGGGTCAGGTGGTGAGGAGGGAATGGAAGCTAGGGTCAGGTGGTGAGGGAATGGAAGCTAGGGTCAGGTGGTGAGGGAGGGAATGGAAGCTAGGAGTCAGGTGGTGAGGAGAGGGAATGGGAGTTAGGGTCAGGTGGTGAGGAATGCTAGGGTCAGGTGGTGAGGGAATGGAAGCTAGGGTCAGGTGGTGAGGGAATGGAAGCTAGGGTCAGGTGGTGGGAGGGAATGGAAGCCAGGGTCAGGTGGTGAGGGAATGGAAGCTAGGGTCAGGTGGTGAGGAAGGGAAGCTAGGTTCAGGTAGGGAGGGAATGGAAGCTAGGGTCAGGTGGTGAGGGAGGGAGGGAATGGAAGCTAGGGTCAGGTGGTGAGGGAGGAATGGAAGCTAGGGTCAGGTGGTGAGGGAATGGAAGCTAGGGTCAGGTGGTGAGGGAATGGAAGCTAGGGTCAGGTGGGAGGGAGGGAATGGAAGCTAGGTTCAGGTAGGGAGGGAATGGAAGCTAGGGTCAGGTGGTGAGGAATGGAGGGTCAGCTAGGTTCAGGTAGGGAGGGAGTGGAAGCTAGGGTCAGGTAGGGAGGGAGTGGAAGCTAGGGTCAGGTGGTGAGGGAGGGAATGGAAGCTAGAGTCAGGTAGGGAGGGAGTGGAAGCTAGGGTCAGGTGGTGAGAGAGGGAATGGAAGCTAGGGTCAGGTGGTGAGGGAGGAATGGAAGCTAGGGTCAGGTGGGAGGGAATGGAAGCTAGGGTCAGGTGGTGAGGGAATGGAAGCTAGGGTCAGGTGGTGAGGAAGGGAATGGAAGCTAGGGTCAGGTGGTGAGGGAATGGAAGCTAGGGTCAGGTGGTGAGGGAATGGAAGCTAGGGTCAGGTAGGGAGGGAGTGGAAGCTAGGGTCAGGTGGGGAGGGAATGGAAGCTAGGTTCAGGTAGGGAGGGAATGGAAGCTAGGGTCAGGTGGTGAGGGAATGGAAGCTAGGTTCAGGTAGGGAGGGAGTGGAAGCTAGGGTCAGGTAGGGAGGGAGTGGAAGCTAGGGTCAGGTGGTGAGAGAGAGAGTGGAAGCTAGGGTCAGGTGGTGAGGGAATGGAAGCTAGGGTCAGGTGGTGAGGAAGGAATGGAAGCTAGGGTCAGGTGGGAGGGAATGGAAGCTAGGGTCAGGTGGTGAGAATGAGGAATGGAAGCTAGGGTCAGGTGGGAGGGAATGGAAGCTAGGGTCAGGTGGTGAGGGGGAATGGAAGCTAGGGTCAGGTAGGGAGGAATGGAAGCTAGGGTCAGGTGGTGAGGGGAATGGAAGCTAGAGTCAGGTGGTGAGGTCAGGGAATGGAAGGAAGCTAGGGTCAGGTAGGGAGGAATGGAAGCTAGGGTCAGGTGGTGAGGAATGGAAGCTAGAGTCAGGTGGTGAGGAGGGAATGGAAGCTAGGGTCAGGTGGTGAGGGAATGGAAGCTAGGGTCAGGTAGGGAGGGAATGGAAGCTAGGGTCAGGTGGTGAGGGAATGGAAGCTAGGGTCAGGTGGTGAGGAGGAATGGAAGCTAGGGTCAGGTGGTGAGAGAGGGAATGGAAGCTAGGGTCAGGTGGTGAGGGAGGGAATGGAAGCTAGGGTCAGGTGGTGAGGGAATGGAAGCTAGGGTCAGGTAGGGAGGGAATGGAAGCTAGGGTCAGGTGGGGAGGAGTGGAAGCTAGGGTCAGGTGGTGAGGGAATGGAAGCTAGGGTCAGGTGGTGAGGGAATGGAAGCTAGGGTCAGGTGGGGAGGAATGGAAGCTAGGGTCAGGTGGTGAGGGAATGGAAGCTAGGGTCAGGTGGTGAGGAATGGAGGGGTCAAGTGGTGAGGGAATGGAAGCTAGGGTCAGGTGGGGAGGGAATGGAAGCTAGGGTCAGGTAGGTGAGGGAATGGAAGCTAGGGTCAGGTGGTGAGGAGGGAGTGGAAGCTAGGGTCAGGTAGGGAGGAGGAGTGGAAGCTAGGGTCAGGTGGTGAGGGAATGGAAGCTAGGGTCAGGTGGTGGAAGCCAGGGTCAGGTGGTGAGGAATGGAAGCTAGGGTCAGGTGGTGAGGAGGAATGGAAGCTAGGTCAGGTGGTGAGGGAATGGAAGCTAGGGTCAGGTGGGGAGGGAATGGAAGCTAGGGTCAGGTGGTGAGGGAGGGAATGGAAGCTAGGTTCAGGTGGGGAGGAGTGGAAGCTAGGGTCAGGTGGTGAGGGAATGGAAGCTAGGGTCAGGTGGGAGAAATGGAAGCCAGGGTCAGGTGGTGAGGGAAATGGAAGCTAGGGTCAGGTGGTGAGGAAGGGGAAGCTAGGTTCAGGTAGGTGAGGGAATGGAAGCTAGGGTCAGGTGGTGAGGAGGGAATGGAAGCTAGGGTCAGGTGGTGAGGAAGTGGAAGCTAGGGTCAGGTGGTGAGGGGAATGGAAGCTAGGGTCAGGTGGTGAGGGAATGGAAGCTAGGGTCAGGTGGGGAGGGAATGGAAGCTAGGTTCAGGTGGGAGGAGAAATGGAAGCTAGGGTCAGGTGGTGAGGGAATGGAAGCTAGGTTCAGGTGGTGAGGGGAATGGAAGCTAGGGTCAGGTAGGGAGGAATGGAAGCTAGGGTCAGGTGGTGAGGGAGGGAATGGAAGCTAGAGTCAGGTAGGGAGGGAGTGGAAGCTAGGGTCAGGTGGTGAGAGAGGGAATGGAAGCTAGGGTCAGGTGGTGAGGGAGGGAATGGAAGCTAGAGTCAGGTAGGGAGGGAATGGAAGCTAGGGTCAGGTGGTGAGGGAATGGAAGCTAGGGTCAGGTGGTGAGGGAGGGAATGGAAGCTAGGGTCAGGTGGTGAGGGAATGGAAGCTAGGGTCAGGTGGTGAGGGAATGGAAGCTAGGGTCAGGTAGGGAGGAATGGAAGCTAGGGTCAGGTGGGGAGGGAATGGAAGCTAGGTTCAGGTAGGGAGGAATGGAAGCTAGGGTCAGGTGGTGAGGGAATGGAAGCTAGGGTTCAGGTAGGGAGAGAATGGAAGCTAGGGTCAGGTAGGGAGGGAGTGGAAGCTAGGGTCAGGTGGTGAGAGGAGTGGAAGCTAGGGTCAGGTGGTGAGGGAATGGAAGCTAGGGTCAGGTGGTGAGGAAGGGAATGGAAGCTAGGGTCAGGTAGGGAGGGAATGGAAGCTAGGGTCAGGTGGTGAGAGAGGGAATGGAAGCTAGGGTCAGGTGGGAGGAATGGAAGCTAGGGTCAGGTGGTGAGAAGGGAATGGAAGCTAGGGTCAGGTAGGGAGGAATGGAAGCTAGGGTCAGGTGGTGAGAGGGGAATGGAAGCTAGAGTCAGGTGGTGAGGGAGGGAATGGAAGCTAGGGTCAGGTAGGGAGGGAATGGAAGCTAGGGTCAGGTGGTGAGAGAGGGAATGGAAGCTAGGTCAGGTGGTGAGGGAGGAATGGAAGCTAGGGTCAGGTGGTGAGGGAATGGAAGCTAGGGTCAGGTAGGGAGGGAATGGAAGCTAGGGTCAGGTGGTGAGGGAATGGAAGCTAGGGTCAGGTGGTGAGAGAGGGAATGGAAGCTAGGGTCAGGTGGTGAGAGAGGGAATGGAAGCTAGGGTCAGGTGGTGAGAGAGGAATGGAAGCTAGGGTCAGGTGGTGAGAGAGGGAATGGAAGCTAGGGTCAGGTAGGGAGGAATGGAAGCTAGGGTCAGGTGGGGAGAATGGAAGCTAGGGTCAGGTGGTGAGGGAATGGAAGCTAGGGTCAGGTGGGAGGGGAATGGAAGCTAGGGTCAGGTGGGGAGGGAGTGGAAGCTAGGGTCAGGTGGTGAGGGGGAATGGAAGCTAGGGTCAGGTGGTGAGGGAGGGAATGGAAGCTAGGGTCAGGTGGTGAGGGGGAATGGAAGATAGGGTCAGGTGGGAGGGAATGGAAGATAGGGTCAGGTGGTGAGGGGAATGGAAGCTAGGGTCAGGTGGTGAGGGAGGGAGTGGAAGCTAGGGTCAGGTAGGGGAGGGAATGGAAGCTAGGGTCAGGTGGTGAGGGGAATGGAAGCTAGAGTCAGGTGGTGAGGAAGGGAAGCTAGGTTCAGGTAGGGAGGGAATGGAAGCTAGGGTCAGGTGGTGAGGGAGGGAATGGAAGCTAGGGTCAGGTGGTGAGGGAGTGGAAGCTAGGGTCAGGTGGTGAGGGAATGGAAGCTAGGGTCAGGTAGGGAGGGAATGGAAGCCAGGGTCAGGTGGTGAGGGAATGGAAGCTAGGGTCAGGTGGTGAGGAAGGGAAGCTAGGTTCAGGTAGGGAGGGAATGGAAGCTAGGGTCAGGTGGTGAGGAAGGGAATGGAAGCTAGGGTCAGGTGGTGAGGGAGTGGAAGCTAGGGTCAGGTGGTGAGGGAATGGAAGCTAGGGTCAGGTGGTGAGGGAATGGAAGCTCGGGTCAGGTGGGGAGGGAATGGAAGCTAGGTTCAGGTAGGGAGGGAATGGAAGCTAGGGTCAGGTGGTGAGGGAATGGAAGCTAGGTTCAGGTAGGGAGGGAGTGGAAGCTAGGGTCAGGTAGGGAGGGAGTGGAAGCTAGGGTCAGGTGGTGAGGGAGGGAATGGAAGCTAGAGTCAGGTAGGGAGGGAGTGGAAGCTAGGGTCAGGTGGTGAGAGAGGGAATGGAAGCTAGGGTCAGGTGGTGAGGGAGGGAATGGAAGCTAGAGTCAGGTAGGGAGGGAATGGAAGCTAGGGTCAGGTGGTGAGGGAATGGAAGCTAGGGTCAGGTGGTGAGGGAGGGAATGGAAGCTAGGGTCAGGTGGTGAGGGAATGGAAGCTAGGGTCAGGTGGTGAGGGAATGGAAGCTAGGGTCAGGTAGGGAGGGAGTGGAAGCTAGGGTCAGGTGGGGAGGGAATGGAAGCTAGGTTCAGGTAGGGAGGGAATGGAAGCTAGGGTCAGGTGGTGAGGGAATGGAAGCTAGGTTCAGGTAGGGAGGGAGTGGAAGCTAGGGTCAGGTAGGGAGGGAGTGGAAGCTAGGGTCAGGTGGTGAGAGAGAGAGTGGAAGCTAGGGTCAGGTGGTGAGGGAATGGAAGCTAGGGTCAGGTGGTGAGGAAGGGAATGGAAGCTAGGGTCAGGTAGGGAGGGAATGGAAGCTAGGGTCAGGTGGTGAGAGAGGGAATGGAAGCTAGGGTCAGGTGGGGAGGGAATGGAAGCTAGGGTCAGGTGGTGAGAGAGGGAATGGAAGCTAGGGTCAGGTAGGGAGGGAATGGAAGCTAGGGTCAGGTGGTGAGAGAGGGAATGGAAGCTAGAGTCAGGTGGTGAGGGAGGGAATGGAAGCTAGGGTCAGGTAGGGAGGGAATGGAAGCTAGGGTCAGGTGGTGAGAGAGGGAATGGAAGCTAGAGTCAGGTGGTGAGGGAGGGAATGGAAGCTAGGGTCAGGTGGTGAGGGAATGGAAGCTAGGGTCAGGTAGGGAGGGAATGGAAGCTAGGGTCAGGTGGTGAGGGAATGGAAGCTAGGGTCAGGTGGTGAGAGAGGGAATGGAAGCTAGGGTCAGGTGGTGAGAGAGGGAATGGAAGCTAGGGTCAGGTGGTGAGAGAGGGAATGGAAGCTAGGGTCAGGTGGTGAGAGAGGGAATGGAAGCTAGGGTCAGGTAGGGAGGGAATGGAAGCTAGGGTCAGGTGGGGAGAGAGTGGAAGCTAGGGTCAGGTGGTGAGGGAATGGAAGCTAGGGTCAGATAGGGAGGGAATGGAAGCTAGGGTCAGGTGGGGAGGGAGTGGAAGCTAGGGTCAGGTGGTGAGGGAGGGAGTGGAAGCTAGGGTCAGGTAGGGAGGGAATGGAAGCTAGGGTCAAGTGGTGAGGGAGGGAGTGCAAGCTAGGGTCAGGTGGGGAGGGAGTGCAAGCTAGGGTCAGGTAGGGAGGGAATGGAAGCTAGGGTCAAGTGGTGAGGGAGGGAGTGCAAGCTAGGTTCAGGTAGGGAGGGAGTGGAAGCTAGGGTCAGATGGGGAGGGAATGGAAGCTAGGGTCAGGTGGGGAGGGAATGGAAGCTAGGGTCAGGTAGGGAGGGAATGGAAGCTAGGGTCAGGTGGGGAGGGAATGGAAGCTAGGGTCAGATAGGGAGGGAGTGGAAGCTAGGGTCAGGTCGGGAGGGAATGGAAGCTAGGGTCAGGTGGGGAGGGAATGGAAGCTAGGGTCAGGTGGGGAGGGAATGGAAGCTCGGGTCAGGTGGGGAGGGAGTGGAAGCTAGGGTCAGGTAGGGAGGGAGTGGAAGTTAGGGTCAGGTGGGGAGGGAATGGAAGCTAGGGTCAGATGGGGAGGGAGGGAATGGAAGCTAGGGTCAGGTAGGGAGGGAGTGGAAGCTAGGGTCAGATGGGGAGGGAGGGAATGGAAGCTAGGGTCAGGTGGGGAGGGAATGGAAGCTAGGGTCAGATAGGGAGGGAGTGGAAGCTAGGGTCAGGTGGTGAGGGAGGGAATTGAAGCTAGGGTCAGGTGTTGAGGGAATGGAAGCTAGGGTCAGGTGGGGAGGGAATGGAGGCTAGGGTCAGGTAGGGAGGGAATGGAAGTTAGGGTCAGGTAGGGAGGGAATGGAAGTTAGGGTCAGGTGGGGAGGGAGTGGAAGCTAGGGTCAGGTGGGGAGGGAATGGAAGCTAGGGTCAGGTGGGAAGGGAATATAGATGTGTATTAGGCTAACCAAGGACAAGTGAAGAACAAATTCACATCCTACACTACCAATACACAATAGAGTATAGGGTAACTAACACAACATGACTGTCAGATGGGTAACTAACACAACATGACTGTCAGATGGGTAACTAACACAACATGACTGTCAGATGGGTAACTAACACAACATGACTGTCAGATGGGTAACTAACACAACATGACTGTCAGACTGTCATGGATGGTAAAGTGTTATTGCTGTAAGAAATGCTTTTTTCATGTCGCAGTGAATCCTGGGAGTTGTAGGAAAAGAAGGCAGAGGTCTAGGGCAGGTTTCGGGTTGAGTCTGCGAGGCCAGTGACCTCTGACACAGTTAGAGGAACGCGTTGCTCTTCTGAAACACTTCAGGACACTAAAGGGCCCACATCTACAAAGTGTCTCAGAGTAAGGAAGGGCTAATCTAGGATCTGTCCGTATAGTCTGATTCATTATGATCTAAAAGGGCTAAACTGATCCGAGATCAGCACTATTTACCCTGATGCCCTTAAATGAATATGTGACCCTGAGCACAGCAGTAAAACCAGACCTGTCTACATCAATCTGGTCTGGTTGTCTTGCTTTGCAGTACAGTTCTGGGCTGAGAACTTTCCATTCCCCTAGTAGTGATAAGCAGCTGGATATAATAATATATAATATATGCCATTTAGCAGACGCTTTTATCCAAAGCGACTTACAGTCATGTGTGCATACATTCTACGTATGGGTGGTCCTGGGGATCGAACCCACTACCCTGGCGATACAATCGCCATGCTCTACCAACTGAGCTACAGAAGGACCATATAGGATATATTACCCCCACAACCTCCACCCCCCACCCCACCCGACAGAACTGACTGGAGAAACATTCCGTGTGATATTACATGATGCTGATTGGCCCTTTACACAGAGCTGACTGTAGAAACACTACATGATGCTGATTGGCCCTTTACACAGAGCTGACTGTAGAAACATTCCCTGTGATATTACATGATGCTGATTGGCCCTTTACACAGAGCTGACTGTAGAAACACTACATGATGCTGATTGGCCCTTTACACAGAGCTGACTGTAGAAACATTCCCTGTGATATTACATGATGCTGATTGGCCCTTTACACAGAGCTGACTGTAGAAACACTACATGATGCTGATTGGCCCTTTACACAGAGCTGACTGTAGAAACATTCCCTGTGATATTACATGATGCTGATTGGCCCTTTACACAGAGCTGACTGTAGAAACACTACATGATGCTGATTGGCCCTTTACACAGAGCTGACTGTAGAAACATTCCCTGTGATATTACATGATGCTGATTGGCCCTTTATACAGAGCTGACTGGAGAAACATTCCCTGTGATATTACATGATGCTGATTGGCCCTTTACACAGAGCTGACTGTAGAAACATTACATGATGCTGATTGGCCCTTTACACAGAGCTGACTGTAGAAACACTACATGATGCTGATTGGCCCTTTACACAGAGCTGACTGTAGAAACACTACATGATGCTGATTGGCCCTTTACACAGAGCTGACTGTAGAAACACTACATGATGCTGATTGGCCCTTTACACAGAGCTGACTGTAGAAACACTACATGATGCTGATTGGCCCTTTACACAGAGCTGACTGTAGAAACATTCCCTGTGATATTACATGATGCTGATTGGCCCTTTACACAGAGCTGACTGTAGAAACACTACATGATGCTGATTGGCCCTTTACACAGAGCTGACTGTAGAAACATTCCCTGTGATATTACATGATGCTGATTGGCCCTTTATACAGAGCTGACTGGAGAAACATTCCCTGTGATATTACATGATGCTGATTGGCCCTTTACACAGAGCTGACTGTAGAAACATTACATGATGCTGATTGGCCCTTTACACAGAGCTGACTGTAGAAACACTACATGATGCTGATTGGCCCTTTACACAGAGCTGACTGTAGAAACACTACATGATGCTGATTGGCCCTTTACACAGAGCTGACTGTAGAAACACTACATGATGCTGATTGGCCCTTTACACAGAGCTGACTGTAGAAACACTACATGATGCTGATTGGCCCTTTACACAGAGCTGACTGTAGAAACATTCCCTGTGATATTACATGATGCTGATTGGCCCTTTACACAGAGCTGACTGTAGAAACACTACATGATGCTGATTGGCCCTTTACACAGAGCTGACTGTAGAAACATTCCCTGTGATATTACATGATGCTGATTGGCCCTTTATACAGAGCTGACTGGAGAAACATTCCCTGTGATATTACATGATGCTGATTGGCCCTTTACACAGAGCTGACTGTAGAAACATTACATGATGCTGATTGGCCCTTTACACAGAGCTGACTGTAGAAACACTACATGATGCTGATTGGCCCTTTACACAGAGCTGACTGTAGAAACACTACATGATGCTGATTGGCCCTTTACACAGAGCTGACTGTAGAAACACTACATGATGCTGATTGGCCCTTTACACAGAGCTGACTGTAGAAACATTCCCTGTGATATTACATGATGCTGATTGGCCCTTTACACAGAGCTGACTGGAGAAACATTCCCTGTGATATTACATGATGCTGATTGGCCCTTTACACAGAGCTGACTGGAGAAACATTCCCTGTGATATTACATGATGCTGATTGGCCCTTTACACAGAGCTGACTGTAGAAACATTACATGATGCTGATTGGCCCTTTACACAGAGCTGACTGGAGAAACATTCCCTGTGATATTACATGATGCTGATTTGCCCTTTACACAGAGCTGACTGTAGAAACATTACATGATGCTGATTGGCCCTTTATACAGAGCTGACTGGAGAAACATTACATGATGCTGATTGGCCCTTTACACAGAGCTGACTGGAGAAACATTCCCTGTTATATTACATGATGCTGATTGGCCCTTTAAACAGAGCTGAATGTAGAAACATTCCCTGTGATATTACATGATGCTGATTGGCCCTTTATACAGAGCTGACTGTAGAAACATTACATGATGCTGATTGGCCCTTTACACAGAGCTGACTGGAGAAACATTCCCTGTTATATTACATGATGCTGATTGGCCCTTTAAACAGAGCTGAATGTAGAAACATTCCCTGTGATATTACATGATGCTGATTGGCCCTTTAAACAGAGCTGACTGGAGAAACATTCCCTGTGATATTACATGATGCTGATTGGCCCTTTACACAGAGCTGACTGTAGAAACATTACATGATGCTGATTGGCCCTTTACACAGAGCTGACTGTAGAAACATTCCCTGTGATATTACATGATGCTGATTGGCCCTTTACACAGAGCTGACTGTAGAAACATTACATGATGCTGATTGGCCCTTTACACAGAGCTGACTGTAGAAACATTCCGTGTGATATTACATGATGCTGATTGGCCCTTTACACAGAGCTGACTGTAGAAACATTCCGTGTGATATTACATGATGCTGATTGGCCCTTTACACAGAGCTGACTGGAGAAACATTCTGTGTGATATTACATGATGCTGATTGGCCCTTTACACAGAGCTGACTGTAGAAACATTACATGATGCTGATTGGCCCTTTATACAGAGCTGACTGTAGAAACACTACATGATGCTGATTGGCCCTTTACACAGAGCTGACTGTAGAAACATTCCCTGTGATATTACATGATGCTGATTGGCCCTTTATACAGAGCTGAATGTAGAAACATTCCCTGTGATATTACATGATGCTGATTGGCCCTTTACACAGAGCTGACTGTAGAAACATTACATGATGCTGATTGGCCCTTTACACAGAGCTGACTGTAGAAACATTCCCTGTGATATTACATGATGCTGATTGGCCCTTTATACAGAGCTGAATGTAGAAACATTCCCTGTGATATTACATGATGCTGATTGGCCCTTTATACAGAGCTGAATGTAGAAACATTCCCTGTGATATTACATGATGCTGATTGGCCCTTTATACAGAGCTAACTGGAGAAACATTCCCTGTGATATTACATGATGCTGATTGGCCCTTTACACAGAGCTGAATGTAGAAACATTACATGATGCTGATTGGCCCTTTATACAGAGCTGAATGTAGAAACATTCCCTGTGATATTACATGATGCTGATTGGCCCTTTATACAGAGCTGAATGTAGAAACATTCCCTGTGATATTACATGATGCTGATTGGCCCTTTACACAGAGCTGACTGTAGAAACATTCCCTGTGATATTACATGATGCTGATTGGCCCTTTATACAGAGCTGAATGTAGAAACATTCCCTGTGATATTACATGATGCTGATTGGCCCTTTACACAGAGCTGACTGTAGAAACATTCCCTGTGATATTACATGATGCTGATTGGCCCTTTATACAGAGCTAACTGGAGAAACATTCCCTGTGATATTACATGATGCTGATTGGCCCTTTACACAGAGCTGAATGTAGAAACATTACATGATGCTGATTGGCCCTTTATACAGAGCTGAATGTAGAAACATTCCCTGTGATATTACATGATGCTGATTGGCCCTTTATACAGAGCTGAATGTAGAAACATTCCCTGTGATATTACATGATGCTGATTGGCCCTTTATACAGAGCTGAATGTAGAAACATTCCCTGTGATATTACATGATGCTGATTGGCCCTTTATACAGAGCTAACTGGAGAAACATTCCCTGTGATATTACATGATGCTGATTGGCCCTTTACACAGAGCTGAATGTAGAAACATTACATGATGCTGATTGGCCCTTTATACAGAGCTGAATGTAGAAACATTCCCTGTGATATTACATGATGCTGATTGGCCCTTTACACAGAGCTGACTGTAGAAACATTCCCTGTGATATTACATGATGCTGATTGGCCCTTTATACAGAGCTGACTGGAGAAACATTCCCTGTGATATTACATGATGCTGATTGGCCCTTTATACAGAGCTGAATGTAGAAACATTCCGTGTGATATTGTATGATGAGCTTAGGGATTCGTTACTACAGGTACGTAAACGTCTCCTCCATATCATCTCCATATCCCCCTTCCCACAGTTCCCTACCTTCTTGTATTCCTGTGTAATGATGTGACGAAGTCTGTTGTTGTGACCCACGTAAAAATGCATTTTAAAATCAACACTGACTTGACTCCATGTCCTGTTCCCAGGCTGTGTCACCCTGATCAAGCTGGCCACCCCCGCTGGCCTGAACATCAACGCCCCCCCCCCCCCCGTCCTCCCCCGTCCTCCCCTCCGTCTGCCTGGCTGAGTCCGCTGATGTCTTCACCTCAGCCATGAAGGGTTTGACCCACGGATGGGTTCTGCAGCACTTACAACACTGAGCCAGTACTCTAGAAAATTCAATAGTACTGATAATAATACACATTAGTGTCTGGTATTCTTGTTTTAATTCCATGTGTTTGTCCCTGCTCGTATCACGTCATCAACATGGAGGTTAGGTGTCTAGAAGCTGGGTTTTCTCTCAAGTGGATGTTTGGAAAAGTTGGACTCTAACGTGCCATTGTTCTGATCATAGTTAGAATGTCTCATTGTTCTGATATTAGTTATAATGTCTCATTGTTCTGATCATAGTTAGAATGTCTCATTGTTCTGATCATAGTTAGAATGTCTCATTGTTCTGATCATAGTTAGAATGTCTCATTGTTCTGATCATAGTTATAATGTCTCATTGTTCTGATCATAGTTATAATGACTCATTGTTCTGATCATAGTTAGAATGTCTCATTGTTCTGAGTTCTGATCATAGTTAGAATGTCTCATTGTTCTGATCATAGTTAGAATGTCTCATTGTTCTGATCATAGTTAGAATGTCTCATTGTTCTGATCATAGTTAGAATGTCTCATTGTTCTGATCATAGTTAGAATGTCTCATTGTTCTGATCATAGTTAAGTCTCATAGTTATAATGACTCATTGTTCTGATCATAGTTATAATGTCTCATTGTTCTGATCATAGTTAGAATGTCTCATTGTTCTGATCATAGTTAAGTCTCATAGTTATAATGACTCATTGTTCTGATCATAGTTAGAATGTCTCATTGTTCTGATCATAGTTATAATGACTCATTGTTCTGATCATAGTTAAGTCTCATAGTTATAATGACTCATTGTTCTGATCATAGTTAGAATGTCTCATTGTTCTGATCATAGTTATAATGACTCATTGTTCTGATCATAGTTAAGTCTCATAGTTATAATGACTCATTGTTCTGATCATAGTTAGAATGTCTCATTGTTCTGATCATAGTTATAATGACTCATTGTTCTGATCATAGTTATAATGACTCATTGTTCTGATCTTAGTTAGAATGTCTCATTGTTCTGATCATAGTTATAATGACTCATTGTTCTGATCATAGTTAGAATGTCTCATTGTTCTGATCATAGTTATAATGACTCATTGTTCTGATCATAGTTATAATGACTCATTGTTCTGATCTTAGTTAGAATGTCTCATTGTTCTGATCATAGTTAGAATGTCTCATTGTTCTGATCATAGTTAAGTCTCATAGTTATAATGACTCATTGTTCTGATCATAGTTAAGTCTCATAGTTATAATGACTCATTGTTCTGATCATAGTTAGAATGTCTCATTGTTCTGATCATAGTTATAATGTCTCATTGTTCTGATCATAGTTAAGTCTCATAGTTATAATGACTCATTGTTCTGATCATAGTTATAATGACTCATTGTTCTGATCATAGTTATAATGTCTCATTGTTCTGATCATAGTTAAGTCTCATAGTTATAATGACTCATTGTTCTGATCATAGTTAGAATGTCTCATTGTTCTGATCATAGTTAGAATGTCTCATTGTTCTGATCATAGTTAGAATGTCTCATTGTTCTGATCATAGTTAGAATGTCTCATTGTTCTGATCATAGTTATAATGACTCATTGTTCTGATCTTAGTTAGAATGTCTCATTGTTCTGATCATAGTTATAATGTCTCATTGTTCTGATCATAGTTATAATGACTCATTGTTCTGATCTTAGTTATAATGTCTCATTGTTCTGATCTTAGTTATAATGTCTCATTGTTCTGATCATAGTTAAGTCTCATAGTTATAATGACTCATTGTTCTGATCTTAGTTAGAATGTCTCATTGTTCTGATCATAGTTAGAATGACTCATTGTTCTGATCTTAGTTAGAATGTCTCATTGTTCTGATCATAGTTATAATGACTCATTGTTCTGATCTTAGTTATAATGTCTCATTGTTCTGATCATAGTTAGAATGTCTCATTGTTCTGATCATAGTTAAGTCTCATAGTTATAATGACTCATTGTTCTGATCATAGTTAGAATGTCTCATTGTTCTGATCATAGTTATAATGACTCATTGTTGTGATCTTAGTTAGAATGTCTCATTGTTCTGATCTTAGTTAGAATGTCTCATTGTTCTGATCATAGTTATAATGACTCATTGTTCTGATCATAGTTAGAATGTCTCATTGTTCTGATCTTAGTTAGAATGTCTCATTGTTCTGATCTTAGTTAGAATGTCTCATTGTTCTGATCTTAGTTAGAATGTCTCATTGTTCTGATCTTAGTTAGAATGTCTCATTGTTCTGATCATAGTTAGAATGTCTCATTGTTCTGATCATAGTTAGAATGACTCATTGTTCTGATCATAGTTAGAATGTCTCATTGTTCTGATCATAGTTAGAATGACTCATTGTTCTGATCATAGTTATAATGACTCATTGTTCTGATCATAGTTAGAATGTCTCATTGTTCTGATCTTAGTTAGAATGTCTCATTGTTCTGATCTTAGTTAGAATGACTCATTGTTCTGATCATAGTTAGAATGTCTCATTGTTCTGAGTTCTGATCATAGTTAGAATGTCTCATTGTTCTGATCATAGTTAGAATGTCTCATTGTTCTGATCATAGTTAGAATGTCTCATTGTTCTGAGTTCTGATCATAGTTAGAATGTCTCATTGTTCTGATCATAGTTAGAATGTCTCATTGTTCTGATCATAGTTAGAATGTCTCATTGTTCTGATCATAGTTAGAATGTCTCATTGTTCTGATCATAGTTAGAATGTCTCATTGTTCTGATCATAGTTAGAATGTCTCATTGTTCTGATCATAGTTAGAATGTCTCATTGTTCTGATCTTAGTTAGAATGTCTCATTGTTCTGATCTTAGTTAGAATGTCTCATTGTTCTGATCATAGTTAGAATGTCTCATTGTTCTGATCATAGTTAGAATGTCTCATTGTTCTGATCATAGTTAGAATGTCTCATTGTTCTGATCATAGTTAGAATGTCTCGTTGTTGTGATCTTAGTTATAATGTCTAATCACCTAGTGATACCCCAGGTGGCAGACCAGGGGGTTTGGTCAAGATGTTTTAAACAGATCAGACAACTACAGGTTTGGATTAGCTCGGTTTCAAGTACGTTTTATTTAAATAATCAACAAAAACAACAGAATATCTCTCTTCGATACCGTCTTCTGGGCTCCGGGGTCTTGCTGTATCCTGTGGGGAACAAAAACTGAGCTCCATCTGTTATCCCTGGGACTGAGCACAACTATACAAGAGTAACCTCTCTTCCCCCAGTTCTCTCTCTGAGTGTTTCCCTTCTGGCAGCTTTGTGGGACTCGTCCAGCTGGTGAGCAATCTGCCCCTTGATTACGCACCAACCACAATCGGCCCCTAATTACTCACCAACCACAATCGGCCCCTAATTACTCACCAACCACAATCAGCCCCTAATTACTCACCAACCACAATCATCCCCTAATTACTCACCAACCACAATCAGCCCCTAATTACTCACCAACCACAATCAGCCCCTAATTACTCACCAACCACAATCAGCCCCTTGATTACTCACCAACCACAATCAGCCCCTAATTACTCACCAACCACAATCAGCCCCTAATTACTCACCAACCACAATCAGCCCCTTGATTACTCACAAACCACAATCATCCCCTTGATTACTCACCAATCACAATCATCCCCTTGATTACTCACCAATCACAATCATCCCCTTGATTACTCACCAACCACAATCATCCCCTTGATTACTCACCAACCACAATCGGCCCCTAATTACTCACCAATCACAATCATCCCCTTGATTACTCACCAATCACAATCATACCCTTGATTACTCACCAACCGCAATCATCGCCTAATTACTCACCAACCACAATCATCCCCTTGATTACTCACCAACCACAATCAGCCCCTTGATTACTCACCAATCACAATCATCCCCTTGATTACTCACCAATCACAATCAGCCCCTTGATCACTCACCAACCACAATCATCCCCTTGATTACTCACCAACCACAATCAGCCCCTTGATTACTCACCAACCACAATCATCCCCTTGATGACTCACCAACCACAATCAGCCCCTTGATTACTCACCTCCCACAATCAGCCCCCTAATTACTCACCAACCACAATCAGCCCCTAATTACTCACCAACCACAATCAGCCCCTAATTACTCACCAACCACAATCATCCCCTTGATTACTCACCAACCACAATCAGCCCCTTGATTACTCACCAATCACAATCATCCCCTTGATTACTCACCAATCACAATCAGCCCCTTGATCACTCACCAACCACAATCATCCCCTTGATTACTCACCAACCACAATCAGCCCCTTGATTACTCACCAACCACAATCATCCCCTTGATGACTCACCAACCACAATCAGCCCCTTGATTACTCACCTCCCACAATCAGCCCCTAATTACTCACCAACCACAATCAGCCCCTAATTACTCACCAACCACAATCATCCCCTTGATTACTCACCAACCACAATCAGCCCCCTAATTAATCACCAACCACAATCAGCCCCTAATTACTCACCAACCACAATCATCCCCAGTTCGTCCTGGCAGGAGAGCCCGTCGAGACCTGGCACGTCCAGCAGAGGGAACCATCGCCTCGTGATGAAGACTCCGTCTGCCACCAGGCCTCGACGAGTCTCCCCCTGGTGGCCGACCAGCTGTACGCCACGGCCATGATACCATGAAACATCACCTAGTGATACGTCATGACCCGTAAATGACGATGTGTGAAACATCACTTGGTTTGCCGACGCAGTAATTAGAGACGCTGTTTCTGTGTTAAGAAACAACATGAATGAAGGAAATGCACATCATCCCTTTACCGATATAATCAGATCAATAAGGTGACATGAGGTGAACACATTTCGAAGTGAACACACACGTTGCCATGGTAACATCTCTATTGTCTTTGAAGTGAATATGGAACTGAGGGGCAACTTGTAGCAAATTTAAAGAGGAGGAAGGGAGGGAGGTGAGAGGGAAGGAATGAGACAGGAGGGAGGGAGGGAGGTGGGAGGGAGGGAGACAGAGGAGGGAGGGAGGTGGGAGGGAGGGAGACAGAGGAGGGAAGGAGGTGGGAGGGAAGGAAGGAGACAGAGGAGGAGAGCAGGAAGGAGACAAGAGGAGGGAAGGAAGGAAGGAGACAGAGGAGGAGGGAGGAGGAGACAGGGGAAGGGAGACAGAGGGGAGACAGAGGAGGGAGGGAGACAGGGAGACAGGGAGGGGGAGGGAGACAGAGGGAGGGAGGGAGGGAGGGAGACAGGGAGACAGGGAGGGAGGGAGGGGGAGGGAGGGAGGGAGGGAGGGAGGGAGGGAGGGAGGGAGGGAGGGAGGGAGGGAGGGAAGGGTTGGGAACGTCTTCTGTATAGAACTCAACTACCCGGTCGCATTCACAGGTTGTATCACATTTTCACTTCATTTTCATTACAGTACAACGGTTTGATTTGTTTGATCGTAGCTAGCTACTTAGCTAGCTACATAGCCGTCTTTGTATCAAAGATAATTGTGTAGTCTAGAGCGATTTTCTAGGTTCGCTAGCCATCTATTGTCGTTCTTTTAACGCAACGTAACGTAAACAACACTGCTAGCTAGCCTGCTAGCCCCCGAATAGCAACACTGCAGAAACTATTACACTCAACGGAACGACTTGATTAGTGTAGTGTCAACAACGCAGCCACTGCCAGCTGGCCTACTTCAGCAGTACTGTATCATTTTAATCATTTTAGTCAATAAGATTCTTGCTACGTAGCTTAACTTTCTGAACATTCGAGACGTGTAGTCCACTTGTCATTCCAATCTCCTTTGCATTAGCGTAGCCTCTTCTGTAGCCTGTCAACTATGTGTCGGTTTATCCCTGTTCTCTCCTCTCTGCACAGACCATACAAACGCTCCTCACCGCGTGGCCGCGGCCACCCTACTCTGGTGGTCCCACGCGCACGACCCACGTGGAGTTCCAGGTCTCCGGTAGCCTCTGGAACTGCCAATCTGCGGTCAACAAGGCAGAGTTCATCTCAGCCCATGCCTCCCTCCAGTCCCTCGACTTCTTGGCCCTGACGGAAACATGGATCACCACAGACAACACTGCTACTCCTACTGCTCTCTCTTCGTCCGCCCACGTGTTCTCGCACACCCCGAGAGCGTCTGGTCAGCGGGGTGGTGGCACCGGGATCCTCATCTCTCCCAAGTGGTCATTCTCTCTTTCTCCCCTTACCCATCTGTCTATCGCCTCCTTTGAATTCCATGCTGTCACAGTTACTAGCCCTTTCAAGCTTAACATCCTTATCATTTATCGCCCTCCAGGTTCCCTCGGAGAGTTCATCAATGAGCTTGATGCCTTGATAAGCTCCTTTCCTGAGGACGGCTCACCTCTCACAGTTCTGGGCGACTTTAACCTCCCCACGTCTACCTTTGACTCTTTCCTCTCTGCCTCCTTCTTTCCACTCCTCTCCTCTTTTGACCTCACCCTCTCACCTTCCCCCCCTACTCACAAGGCAGGCAATACGCTCGACCTCATCTTTACTAGATGCTGTTCTTCCACTAACCTCATTGCAACTCCCCTCCAAGTCTCCGACCACTGCCTTGTATCCTTTTCCCTCTCGCTCTCATCCAACACCTCCCACACTGCCCCTACTCGGATGGTATCGCGCCGTCCCAACCTTCGCTCTCTCTCCCCGCTACTCTCTCCTCTTCCATCCTATCATCTCTTCCCTCCGCTCAAACCTTCTCCCACCTATCTCCTGATTCTGCCTCCTCAACCCTCCTCTCCTCCCTCTCTGCATCCCTTGACTCTCTATGTCCCCTATCCTCCAGGCCGGCTCGGTCCTCCCCTCCCGCTCCGTGGCTCGATGACTCATTGCGAGCTCACAGAACAGGGCTCCGGGCAGCCGAGCGGAAATGGAGGAAAACTCGCCTCCCTGCGGACCTGGCATCCTTTCACTCCCTCCTCTCTACATTTTCCTCCTCTGTCTCTGCTGCTAAAGCCACTTTCTACCACGCTAAATTCCAAGCTGCTGCCTCTAACCCTAGGAAGCTCTTTGCCACCTTCTCCTCCCTCCTGAATCCTCCGCCCCCTCCCCCCTCCTCCTCTCTGCAGATGACTTCGTCAACCATTTTGAAAAGAAGGTCGACGACATCCGATCCTCGTTTGCTAAGTCAAACGACACTGCTGGTTCTGCTCACACTGCCCTACCCTGTGCTCTGACCTCTTTCTCCCCTCTCTCCAGATGAAATCTCGCGTCTTGTGACGGCCGGCCGCCCAACAACCTGCCCGCTTGACCCTATCCCCTCCTCTCTTCTCCAGACCATTTCCGGAGACCTTCTCCCTTACCTCACCTCGCTCATCAACTCATCCCTGACCGTTGGCTACGTCCCTTCCGTCTTCAAGAGAGCGAGAGTTGCACCCCTTCTGAAAAAACCTACACTCGATCCCTCCGATGTCAACAATTACAGACCAGTATCCCTTCTTTCTTTTCTCTCCAAAACTCTTGAACGTGCTGTCCTTGGCCAGCGACGACACACAATTAATCTTCTCCTTTCCCCCTTCTGATGACCAGGTGGCGAATCGCATCTCTGCATGTCTGGCAGACATATCAGTGTGGATGACGGATCACCACCTCAAGCTGAACCTCGGCAAGACGGAGCTGCTCTTCCTCCCGGGGAAGGACTGCCCGTTCCATGATCTCGCCATCACGGTTGACAACTCCATTGTGTCCTCCTCCCAGAGCGCCAAGAACCTTGGCGTGATCCTGGACAACACCCTGTCGTTCTCAACTAACATCAAGGCGGTGGCCCGTTCCTGTAGGTTCATGCTCTACAACATCCGCAGAGTACGACCCTGCCTCACACAGGAAGCGGCGCAGGTCCTAATCCAGGCACTTGTCATCTCCCGTCTGGATTACTGCAACTCGCTGTTGGCTGGGCTCCCTGCCTGTGCCATTAAACCCCTTCAACTCATCCAGAACGCCGCAGCCCGTCTGGTGTTCAACCTTCCCAAGTTCTCTCACGTCACCCCGCTCCTCCGTTCTCTCCACTGGCTTCCAGTTGAAGCTCGCATCCGCTACAAGACCATGGTGCTTGCCTACGGAGCTGTGAGGGGAACGGCACCTCAGTACCTCCAGGCTCTGATCAGGCCCTACACCCAAACAAGGGCACTGCGTTCATCCACCTCTGGCCTGCTCGCCTCCCTACCACTGAGGAAGTACAGCTCCCGCTCAGCCCAGTCAAAACTGTTCGCTGCCCTGGCCCCCAATGGTGGAACAAACTCCCTCACGACGCCAGGACAGCGGAGTCAATCACCACCTTCCGGAGACACCTGAAACCCCACCTCTTTAAGGAATACCTAGGATAGGTTAAGTAATCCCTCTCACCCCACCCCCTAAGTTTTAGATGCACTATTGTTAAGTGACTGTCCCACTGGATGTCATAAGGTGAATGCACCAATTTGTAAGTCGCTCTGGATAAGAGCGTCTGCTAAATGACTTAAATGTAAATGTAAGTAAATGTAAATGG
>NW_025750009.1:10000-21316 GCF_021184085.1 Oncorhynchus gorbuscha | reverse complement strand
TCCTCTCTCTGTCAGTGGTAGGTTAATGGTCCTCTCTCTGTCAGTGGTAGGTTAATGGTCCTCTCTCTGTCAGTGGTAGGTTAATGGTCCTCTCTCTGGTAGGTTAATAAATTCCTCTCTCTGTGGTGGGTTAATGGTCTCTCTGTCAGTGGTAGGTTAATGGTCCTCTCTCTGTCAGTGGTAGGTTAATGGTCCTCTCTCTGTCAGTGGTAGGTTAATGGTCCTCTCTCTGTCAGTGGTAGGTTAATGGTCCTCTCTCTGTCAGTGGTAGGTTAATGGTCCTCTCTGTCAGTGGTAGGTTAATGGTCCTCTCTCTGTCAGTGGTAGGTTAATGGTCCTCTCTCTGTCAGTGGTAGGTTAATGGTCCTCTCTCTGTCAGTGGTCATGGTCCTCTCTCTGTCAGTAGGTAGGTTAATGGTCCTCTCTCTGTCAGTGGTAGGTTAATGGTCCTCTCTCTGTCAGTGGTAGGTTAATGGTCCTCTCTCTGTCAGTGGTAGGTTAATGGTCCTCTCTCTGTCAGTGGTAGGTTAATGGTCCTCTCTCTGTCAGTGGTAGGTTAATGGTCCTCTCTCTGTCAGTGGTAGGTTAATGGTCCTCTCTCTGTCAGTGGTAGGTTAATGGTCCTCTCTCTGTCAGTGGTAGGTTAATGGTCCTCTCTCTGTCAGTGGGTCCTCTCTCTGTCAGTGGTAGGTTAATGGTCCTCTCTCTGTCAGTGGTAGGTTAATGGTCCTCTCTCTGTCAGTGGTAGGTTAATGGTCCTCTCTGTCAGTGGTAGGTTAATGGTCCTCTCTCTGTCAGTGGTAGGTTAATGGTCCTCTCTCTGTCAGTGGTAGGTTAATGGTCCTCTCTCTGTCAGTGGTGGGTTAATGGTCCTCTCTCTGTCAGTGGTAGGTTAATGGTCCTCTCTCTGTCAGTGGTAGGTTAATGGTCCTCTCTGTCAGTGGTGGGTTAATGGTCCTCTCTCTGTCAGTGGTGGGTTAATGGTCCTCTCTCTGTCAGTGGTAGGTTAATGGTCCTCTCTCTGTCAGTGGTAGGTTAATGGTCCTCTATCTGTCAGTGGTAGGTTAATGGTCCTCTATCTGTCAGTGGTAGGTTAATGGTCCTCTCTCTGTCAGTGGTAGGTTAATGGTCCTCTCTCTGTCAGTGGTAGGTTAATGGTCCTCTCTCAGTGGTAGGTTAATGGTCCTCTCTCTGTCAGTGGTAGGTTAATGGTCCTCTCTCTGTCAGTGGTAGGTTAATGGTCCTCTCTCTGTCAGTGGTGGGTTAATGGTCCTCTCTGTCAGTGGTAGGTTAATGGTCCTCTCTCTGTCAGTGGTAGGTTAATGGTCCTCTCTCTGTCAGTGGTAGGTTAATGGTCCTCTCTCTGTCAGTGGTAGGTTAATGGTCCTCTCTCTGTCAGTGGTAGGTTAATGGTCCTCTCTCTGTCAGTGGTAGGTTAATGGTCCTCTCTCTGTCAGTGGTAGGTTAATGGTCCTCTCTCTGTCAGTGGTAGGTTAATGGTCCTCTCTCTGTCAGTGGTAGGTTAATGGTCCTCTCTCTGTCAGTGGTAGGTTAATGGTCCTCTCTCTGTCAGTGGTAGGTTAATGGTCCTCTCTCTGTCAGTGGTAGGTTAATGGTCCTCTCTCTGTCAGTGGTAGGTTAATGGTCCTCTCTCTGTCAGTGGTAGGTTAATGGTCCTCTCTCTGTCAGTGGTAGGTTAATGGTCCTCTCTCTGTCAGTGGTAGGTTAATGGTCCTCTCTCTGTCAGTGGTAGGTTAATGGTCCTCTCTCTGTCAGTGGTAGGTTAATGGTCCTCTCTCTGTCAGTGGTAGGTTAATGGTCCTCTCTCTGTCAGTGGTAGGTTAATGGTCCTCTCTCTGTCAGTGGTAGGTTAATGGTCCTCTCTGTCAGTGGTGGGTTAATGGTCCTCTCTCTGTCAGTGGTGGGTTAATGGTCCTCTCTCTGTCAGTGGTAGGTTAATGGTCCTCTCTCTGTCAGTGGTAGGTTAATGGTCCTCTCTCTGTCAGTGGTAGGTTAATGGTCCTCTCTGTCAGTGGTGGGTTAATGGTCCTCTCTCTGTCAGTGGTAGGTTAATGGTCCTCTCTCTGTCAGTGGTAGGTTAATGGTCCTCTCTCTGTCAGTGGTAGGTTAATGGTCCTCTCTCTGTCAGTGGTAGGTTAATGGTCCTCTCTCTGTCAGTGGTAGGTTAATGGTCCTCTCTCTGTCAGTGGTAGGTTAATGGTCCTCTCTCTGTCAGTGGTAGGTTAATGGTCCTCTCTCTGTCAGTGGTAGGTTAATGGTCCTCTCTCTGTCAGTGGTAGGTTAATGGTCCTCTCTCTGTCAGTGGTAGGTTAATGGTCCTCTCTCTGTCAGTGGTAGGTTAATGGTCCTCTCTCTGTCAGTGGTAGGTTAATGGTCCTCTCTCTGTCAGTGGTAGGTTAATGGTCCTCTCTCTGTCAGTGGTAGATTAATGGTCCTCTCTCTGTCAGTGGTAGGTTAATGGTCCTCTATCTGTCAGTGGTAGATTAATGGTCCTCTCTCTGTCAGTGGTAGGTTAATGGTGGTGGTGATATGGTTTGTTATTCACTTGGTTTCACTTCACCTTCACGAATCAATATTGTGTTAGATGATTTAGATGATTACTCATCATCATGCTGCGGTTATAAACATTCAGACAGTGTGTGTGTGTGTGTGTGTGTGTGTGTGTGTGTGTGTGTGTGTGTGTGTGTGTGTGTGTGTGTGTGTGTGTGTGTGTGTGTGTGTGTGTGTGTGTGTGTGTGTGTGTGTGTGTGAGCTGTGTGTGTGTGTGGTGTGACTGCCTGCTACATGTCTGTGTCCTGAGCTCATAACAGTTGTGTTGTTGTGCCTCACTAGAGCTCTAGGGTGTTAAAGGACTATTTACACTGGTAGGCTTTGTGCTGTGGCAAGACATCTCCTCCACATGACTGGTACAGCTCGAGCCTTGTGGTTCTTCATTAAAAAAACACCTTTATTCTCACTGGGACACACAGTATTTAATAGAACACTTCTCTATTCTCACTGGGACACACAGTATTTAATAGAAAACACCCTAATTCTCACTGGGACACACAGTATTTAACATAAAACTCCCTAATTCTCACTGGGACGCACAGTATTTAATAGAAAACACCCTAATTCTCACTGGGACACACAATATTTTACATAAAACTCCCTAATAATCACTGGGACACACAGTATTTAACATAAAACTCCCTAATTCTCACTGGGACACACAATATTTAACATAAAACTCCCTCATAATCACTGGGACACACAATATTTAATAGAAAACACCCGTATAAATACCCTTATTAATATAAAACATAAAACAGTATTTTCAACAAATATCTTCAATTGGGGTGAATGTCTCACAGTTAGACTAGTGGTACCTGTTGTCTCATAGTTAGACTACCTGTTGTCTCATAGTTAGACTAGTGGTACCTGTTGTCTCATAGTTAGACTAGTGGTACCTGTTGTCTCATAGTTAGACTAGTGGTACCTGTTGTCTCATAGTTAGACTATTGGTACCTGTTGTCTCATAGTTAGACTAGTGGTACCTGTTGTCTCATAGTTAGACTACCTGTTGTCTCATAGTTAGACTACCTGTTGTCTCATAGTTAGACTAGTGGTACCTGTTGTCTCATAGTTAGACTATTGGTACCTGTTGTCTCATAGTTAGACTATTGGTACCTGTTGTCTCATAGTTAGACTAGTGGTACCTGTTGTTTCATAGTTAGACTAGTGGTACCTGTTGTCTCATAGTTAGACTACCTGTTGTCTCATAGTTAGACTAGTGGTACCTGTTGTCTCATAGTTAGACTAGTGGTACCTGTTGTCTCATAGTTAGACTACCTGTTGTCTCATAGTTAGACTATTGGTACCTGTTGTCTCATAGTTAGACTAGTGGTACCTGTTGTTTCATAGTTAGACTAGTGGTACCTGTTGTCTCATAGTTAGACTACCTGTTGTCTCATAGTTAGACTAGTGGTACCTGTTGTCTCATAGTTAGACTAGTGGTACCTGTTGTCTCATAGTTAGACTACCTGTTGTCTCATAGTTAGACTATTGGTACCTGTTGTCTCATAGTTAGACTAGTGGTACCTGTTGTCTCATAGTTAGACTATTGGTACCTGTTGTCTCATAGTTAGACTAGTGGTACCTGTTGTCTCATAGTTAGACTACCTGTTGTCTCATAGTTAGACTAGTGGTACCTGTTGTCTCATAGTTAGACTAGTGGTACCTGTTGTCTCATAGTTAGACTACCTGTTGTCTCATAGTTAGACTAGTGGTACCTGTTGTCTCATAGTTAGACTACCTGTTGTCTCATAGTTAGACTAGTGGTACCTGTTGTCTCATAGTTAGACTACCTGTTGTCTCATAGTTAGACTAGTGGTACCTGTTGTCTCATAGTTAGACTACCTGTTGTCTCATAGTTAGACTACCTGTTGTCTCATAGTCAGACTAGTGGTACCTGTTGTCTCATAGTTAGACTATTGGTACCTGTTGTCTCATAGTTAGACTATTGGTACCTGTTGTCTCATAGTTAGACTAGTGGTACCTGTTGTCTCATAGTTAGACTAGTGGTACCTGTTGTCTCATAGTTAGACTATTGGTACCTGTTGTCTCATAGTTAGACTAGTGGTACCTGTTGTCTCATAGTTAGACTACCTGTTGTCTCACAGTTAGACTAGTGGTACCTGTTGTCTCATAGTTAGACTAGTGGTACCTGTTGTCTCATAGTTAGACTAGTGGTACCTGTTGTCTCATAGTTAGACTAGTGGTACCTGTTGTCTCATAGTTAGACTACCTGTTGTCTCATAGTTAGACTACCTGTTGTCTCATAGTTAGACTACCTGTTGTCTCATAGTTAGACTAGTGGTACCTGTTGTCTCATAGTTAGACTAGTGGTACCTGTTGTCTCATAGTTAGACTACCTGTTGTCTCATAGTTAGACTAGTGGTACCTGTTGTCTCATAGTTAGACTATTGGTACCTGTTGTCTCATAGTTAGACTACCTGTTGTCTCATAGTTAGACTAGTGGTACCTGTTGTCTCATAGTTAGACTACCTGTTGTCTCATAGTTAGACTAGTGGTACCTGTTGTCTCATAGTTAGACTAGTGGTACCTGTTGTCTCATAGTTAGACTATTGGTACCTGTTGTCTCATAGTTAGACTACCTGTTGTCTCATAGTTAGACTAGTGGTACCTGTTGTCTCATAGTTAGACTACCTGTTGTCTCATAGTTAGACTATTGGTACCTGTTGTCTCATAGTTAGACTACCTGTTGTCTCATAGTTAGACTAGTGGTACCTGTTGTCTCATAGTTAGACTATTGGTACCTGTTGTCTCATAGTTAGACTATTGGTACCTGTTGTCTCATAGTTAGACTAGTGGTACCTGTTGTCTCATAGTTAGACTAGTGGTACCTGTTGTCTCATAGTTAGACTACCTGTTGTCTCATAGTTAGACTAGTGGTACCTGTTGTCTCATAGTTAGACTAGTGGTACCTGTTGTCTCATAGTTAGACTACCTGTTGTCTCATAGTTAGACTATTGGTACCTGTTGTCTCATAGTTAGACTAGTGGTACCTGTTGTCTCATAGTTAGACTATTGGTACCTGTTGTCTCATAGTTAGACTAGTGGTACCTGTTGTCTCATAGTTAGACTACCTGTTGTCTCATAGTTAGACTAGTGGTACCTGTTGTCTCATAGTTAGACTAGTGGTACCTGTTGTCTCATAGTTAGACTACCTGTTGTCTCATAGTTAGACTATTGGTACCTGTTGTCTCATAGTTAGACTACCTGTTGTCTCATAGTTAGACTAGTGGTACCTGTTGTCTCATAGTTAGACTACCTGTTGTCTCATAGTTAGACTAGTGGTACCTGTTGTCTCATAGTTAGACTACCTGTTGTCTCATAGTTAGACTACCTGTTGTCTCATAGTCAGACTAGTGGTACCTGTTGTCTCATAGTTAGACTATTGGTACCTGTTGTCTCATAGTTAGACTATTGGTACCTGTTGTCTCATAGTTAGACTAGTGGTACCTGTTGTCTCATAGTTAGACTAGTGGTACCTGTTGTCTCATAGTTAGACTATTGGTACCTGTTGTCTCATAGTTAGACTAGTGGTACCTGTTGTCTCATAGTTAGACTACCTGTTGTCTCACAGTTAGACTAGTGGTACCTGTTGTCTCATAGTTAGACTAGTGGTACCTGTTGTCTCATAGTTAGACTAGTGGTACCTGTTGTCTCATAGTTAGACTAGTGGTACCTGTTGTCTCATAGTTAGACTACCTGTTGTCTCATAGTTAGACTACCTGTTGTCTCATAGTTAGACTACCTGTTGTCTCATAGTTAGACTAGTGGTACCTGTTGTCTCATAGTTAGACTAGTGGTACCTGTTGTCTCATAGTTAGACTACCTGTTGTCTCATAGTTAGACTAGTGGTACCTGTTGTCTCATAGTTAGACTACCTGTTGTCTCATAGTTAGACTAGTGGTACCTGTTGTCTCATAGTTAGACTACCTGTTGTCTCATAGTTAGACTAGTGGTACCTGTTGTCTCATAGTTAGACTAGTGGTACCTGTTGTCTCATAGTTAGACTAGTGGTACCTGTTGTCTCATAGTTAGACTATTGGTACCTGCTGTCTCATAGTTAGACTACCTGTTGTCTCATAGTTAGACTAGTGGTACCTGTTGTCTCATAGTTAGACTACCTGTTGTCTCATAGTTAGACTATTGGTACCTGTTGTCTCATAGTTAGACTACCTGTTGTCTCATAGTTAGACTAGTGGTACCTGTTGTCTCATAGTTAGACTATTGGTACCTGTTGTCTCATAGTTAGACTAGTGGTACCTGTTGTCTCATAGTTAGACTACCCGTTGTCTCATAGTTAGACTACCTGTTGTCTCATAGTTAGACTAGTGGTACCTGTTGTCTCATAGTTAGACTATTGGTACCTGTTGTCTCATAGTTAGACTATTGGTACCTGTTGTCTCATAGTTAGACTAGTGGTACCTGTTGTCTCATAGTTAGACTAGTGGTACCTGTTGTCTCATAGTTAGACTACCTGTTGTCTCATAGTTAGACTAGTGGTACCTGTTGTCTCATAGTTAGACTAGTGGTACCTGTTGTCTCATAGTTAGACTACCTGTTGTCTCATAGTTAGACTATTGGTACCTGTTGTCTCATAGTTAGACTAGTGGTACCTGTTGTCTCATAGTTAGACTATTGGTACCTGTTGTCTCATAGTTAGACTAGTGGTACCTGTTGTCTCATAGTTAGACTACCTGTTGTCTCATAGTTAGACTAGTGGTACCTGTTGTCTCATAGTTAGACTAGTGGTACCTGTTGTCTCATAGTTAGACTACCTGTTGTCTCATAGTTAGACTATTGGTACCTGTTGTCTCATAGTTAGACTACCTGTTGTCTCATAGTTAGACTAGTGGTACCTGTTGTCTCATAGTTAGACTACCTGTTGTCTCATAGTTAGACTAGTGGTACCTGTTGTCTCATAGTTAGACTACCTGTTGTCTCATAGTTAGACTACCTGTTGTCTCATAGTCAGACTAGTGGTACCTGTTGTCTCATAGTTAGACTATTGGTACCTGTTGTCTCATAGTTAGACTATTGGTACCTGTTGTCTCATAGTTAGACTAGTGGTACCTGTTGTCTCATAGTTAGACTAGTGGTACCTGTTGTCTCATAGTTAGACTATTGGTACCTGTTGTCTCATAGTTAGACTAGTGGTACCTGTTGTCTCATAGTTAGACTACCTGTTGTCTCACAGTTAGACTAGTGGTACCTGTTGTCTCATAGTTAGACTAGTGGTACCTGTTGTCTCATAGTTAGACTAGTGGTACCTGTTGTCTCATAGTTAGACTAGTGGTACCTGTTGTCTCATAGTTAGACTACCTGTTGTCTCATAGTTAGACTACCTGTTGTCTCATAGTTAGACTACCTGTTGTCTCATAGTTAGACTAGTGGTACCTGTTGTCTCATAGTTAGACTAGTGGTACCTGTTGTCTCATAGTTAGACTACCTGTTGTCTCATAGTTAGACTAGTGGTACCTGTTGTCTCATAGTTAGACTATTGGTACCTGTTGTCTCATAGTTAGACTACCTGTTGTCTCATAGTTAGACTAGTGGTACCTGTTGTCTCATAGTTAGACTACCTGTTGTCTCATAGTTAGACTAGTGGTACCTGTTGTCTCATAGTTAGACTAGTGGTACCTGTTGTCTCATAGTTAGACTAGTGGTACCTGTTGTCTCATAGTTAGACTACCTGTTGTCTCATAGTTAGACTATTGGTACCTGTTGTCTCATAGTTAGACTACCTGTTGTCTCATAGTTAGACTAGTGGTACCTGTTGTCTCATAGTTAGACTACCTGTTGTCTCATAGTTAGACTATTGGTACCTGTTGTCTCATAGTTAGACTACCTGTTGTCTCATAGTTAGACTACCTGTTGTCTCATAGTTAGACTATTGGTACCTGTTGTCTCATAGTTAGACTAGTGGTACCTGTTGTCTCATAGTTAGACTACCTGTTGTCTCATAGTTAGACTATTGGTACCTGTTGTCTCATAGTTAGACTAGTGGTACCTGTTGTCTCATAGTTAGACTATTGGTACCTGTTGTCTCATAGTTAGACTAGTGGTACCTGTTGTCTCATAGTTAGACTACCTGTTGTCTCATAGTTAGACTAGTGGTACCTGTTGTCTCATAGTTAGACTAGTGGTACCTGTTGTCTCATAGTTAGACTACCTGTTGTCTCATAGTTAGACTATTGGTACCTGTTGTCTCATAGTTAGACTACCTGTTGTCTCATAGTTAGACTAGTGGTACCTGTTGTCTCATAGTTAGACTACCTGTTGTCTCATAGTTAGACTAGTGGTACCTGTTGTCTCATAGTTAGACTACCTGTTGTCTCATAGTTAGACTACCTGTTGTCTCATAGTCAGACTAGTGGTACCTGTTGTCTCATAGTTAGACTATTGGTACCTGTTGTCTCATAGTTAGACTATTGGTACCTGTTGTCTCATAGTTAGACTACCTGTTGTCTCATAGTTAGACTAGTGGTACCTGTTGTCTCATAGTTAGACTACCTGTTGTCTCATAGTTAGACTACCTGTTGTCTCATAGTCAGACTAGTGGTACCTGTTGTCTCATAGTTAGACTATTGGTACCTGTTGTCTCATAGTTAGACTATTGGTACCTGTTGTCTCATAGTTAGACTAGTGGTACCTGTTGTCTCATAGTTAGACTAGTGGTACCTGTTGTCTCATAGTTAGACTATTGGTACCTGTTGTCTCATAGTTAGACTAGTGGTACCTGTTGTCTCATAGTTAGACTACCTGTTGTCTCACAGTTAGACTAGTGGTACCCGTTGTCTCATAGTTAGACTAGTGGTACCTGTTGTCTCATAGTTAGACTAGTGGTACCTGTTGTCTCATAGTTAGACTACCTGTTGTCTCATAGTTAGACTACCTGTTGTCTCATAGTTAGACTACCTGTTGTCTCATAGTTAGACTAGTGGTACCTGTTGTCTCATAGTTAGACTAGTGGTACCTGTTGTCTCATAGTTAGACTACCTGTTGTCTCATAGTTAGACTAGTGGTACCTGTTGTCTCATAGTTAGACTATTGGTACCTGTTGTCTCATAGTTAGACTACCTGTTGTCTCATAGTTAGACTAGTGGTACCTGTTGTCTCATAGTTAGACTACCTGTTGTCTCATAGTTAGACTAGTGGTACCTGTTGTCTCATAGTTAGACTAGTGGTACCTGTTGTCTCATAGTTAGACTAGTGGTACCTGTTGTCTCATAGTTAGACTACCTGTTGTCTCATAGTTAGACTATTGGTACCTGTTGTCTCATAGTTAGACTACCTGTTGTCTCATAGTTAGACTAGTGGTACCTGTTGTCTCATAGTTAGACTACCTGTTGTCTCATAGTTAGACTATTGATACCTGTTGTCTCATAGTTAGACTACCTGTTGTCTCATAGTTAGACTACCTGTTGTCTCATAGTTAGACTATTGGTACCTGTTGTCTCATAGTTAGACTAGTGGTACCTGTTGTCTCATAGTTAGACTAGTGGTACCTGTTGTCTCATAGTTAGACTAGTGGTACCTGTTGTCTCATAGTTAGACTAGTGGTACCTGTTGTCTCATAGTTAGACTAGTGGTACCTGTTGTCTCATAGTTAGACTACCTGTTGTCTCATAGTTAGACTAGTGGTACCTGTTGTCTCATAGTTAGACTAGTGGTACCTGTTGTCTCATAGTTAGACTACCTGTTGTCTCATAGTTAGACTAGTGGTACCTGTTGTCTCATAGTTAGACTATTGGTACCTGTTGTCTCATAGTTAGACTAGTGGTACTTGTCTCAAGTTGTTATGGAGTTGGGGGGGGTTGTTCTGTACAGGGGATATATCTGTGCCCCATTGGCAACATCAACTCGGAGTGGAAGGCTGAGAGAGGGGTCATGTAACGTCAACAACAACGACAAAAAGTTTTGGGTGGGCGATGTATGGAGAATCCACGCTGTACTCAAAGGGTGACAATCATCGCTCTTTGACAACATACAGTGTTTTTATATCACGTAATAAATCCTGTTAATGGGATCTATCTAACTGTTATTACACTTGTCACGGGCGTCATAAGAGGTGGACCAAGGTGCAGAGTGGTGAGCGTACATATTCCTTTTTTAATTTGAGGGTCGCCAACAAAAAACAATAAACAATAAACAATAAACGATAAATGATAAACAATAAACGATAAACAATAAACAATCAACGATCAACAATAAACAATCAACAATCAACAATCAACAATCAACAATCAACAATCAACAATCAACGACCGTGAAGCTTTAACAGGGCTATGAATGCCCCTAACAAAGTGAACTACCCACAAAACATAGGTGGGAAAAAGGGCTGCCTAAGTATGGTTCCCAATCAGAGACAACGATAGACAGCTGTCCCTGATTGAGAACCATACCCCGGCTAAAACACATAGAAATACAAAAACATAGAATGCCCACCCCACATCACACCCCGACCTAACCTATTAGAGAAATAAAACGTCTCTCTAAGGTCAGGGTGTGACACTACTGACATTAGTAGATTCCCTCACCGTGCTCCCAAACACTACACGCCTGTTGAAGACAACAGCAGACAGAGGGAACCAGACCACCGCCCCACAGGTGTCACTGTTGTTACGGACGCTACACACTCATACCTTGCACCTGTCCATTATTCCCGGTACAGGGTACTACTTGGCCCATAGGGAGAACGGTCACCCCCCCCATAGGGCCGTG
>NW_025750009.1:0-2500 GCF_021184085.1 Oncorhynchus gorbuscha | reverse complement strand
GATATTTCCATCCTCAGTCTGAATGTGTTGGTGATATTTACGTCCTCAGTGCACCTATTCCTGCTACTGAGTCAGATGAGGCAGCTACTACAGGCAACGGAGTGGAAGCTCAGGTAAGACCTCTTCCCCCTGTGTGTCCCAAATGGCACCCTATTCCCCTATAGGGCACCAAGTTTGACCGAAGTAGTGCACTATATAGGGAATAGGGTGCCATTTGAAACCGAGGGGTAGTGTTTCTCCTATCGTTGTCGATGCAAGGCGGTGTGAATTGGGATTTGTGTGTAATTAAGGTCTGGAGTTTCTCCTGGTCAGTTCATGTGGTCTGGAAACACTCCAGGACCTACTGAACAGGAGATGGGTTCTGATCCGGGTTTCTGTCTCTCTCTGTTTGTTTTTCTCTCCTCCCCCTTCTCTCTCTTTCCCTCCCTCTTTTTCCATCTCTCTCCCTATCCCCCTTCCCTCTCTTTCCCTCTCCATCCCCCTTTCTCTCCTCCCCCTTCTCTCTCATTCCCTCCCTCTTTTTCCATCTCTCTCCCTATCCCCCTTTCCTCTCTTTCCCCATCCATCCCCCCTCTCTCTCCTCCCCCTCTCTCTTTCTCAGGAGAAGGAGCCAGGAGATGATGAAGACAGTGATAGCGACAGCGACGATGATGACGATGATGTTCGTGTCACCATCGGAGACATCAAGACCGGAGCCCCGCAGTACACGTGCGTGTCTTTAAAGTAGAGGTCCCCACAGTACACGTGCGTGTCTTTAACGTAGAGGTCCCCACAGTACACGTGCGTGTCTTTAAAGTAGAGGTCCCCACAGTACACGTGCGTGTCTTTAACGTAGAGGTCCCCACAGTACACGTGCGTGTCTTTAAAGTAGAGGTCCCCACAGTACACGTGCGTGTCTTTAAAGTAGAGGTCCCCACAGTACACGTGCGTGTCTTTAAAGTAGAGGTCCCCGCAGTACACGTGCGTGTCTTTAAAGTAGAGGTCCCCGCAGTACACGTGCGTGTCTTTAAAGTAGAGGTCCCCGCAGTACACGTGCGTGTCTTTAAAGTAGAGGTCCCGTGTCTTTAAAGCAGAGGTACACGTGCGTGTCTTTAAAGTAGAGGTCCCCGCAGTACACGTGCGTGTCTTTAAAGTGTCCCCGCAGTACACGTGCGTGTCTTTAAAGTAGAGGTCCCCGCAGTACACGTGCGTGTCTTTAAAGTAGAGGTCCCCGCAGTACACGTGCGTGTCTTTAAAGTAGAGGTCCCCACAGTACACGTGCGTGTCTTTAAAGTAGAGGTCCCCGCAGTACACGTGCGTGTCTTTAAAGTAGAGGTCCCCGCAGTACACGTGCGTGTCTTTAAAGTAGAGGTCCCCGCAGTACACGTGCGTGTCTTTAAAGTAGAGGTCCCCGCAGTACACGTGCGTGTCTTTAAAGTAGAGGTCCCCGCAGTACACGTGCGTGTCTTTAAAGTAGAGGTCCCCGCAGTACACGTGCGTGTCTTTAAAGTAGAGGTCCCCGCAGTACACGTGCGTGTCTTTAAAGTAGAGGTCCCCGCAGTACACGTGCGTGTCTTTAAAGTACGTGCGTGTCTTTAAAGTCCCCGCAGTACACGTGCGTGTCTTTAAAGTAGAGGTCCCCGCAGTACACGTGCGTGTCTTTAAAGTAGAGGTCCCCGCAGTACACGTGCGTGTCTTTAAAGTAGAGGTCCCCGCAGTACACGTGCGTGTCTTTAAAGTAGAGGTCCCCGCAGTACACGTGCGTGTCTTTAAAGTAGAGGTCCCCGCAGTACACGTGCGTGTCTTTAAAGTAGAGGTCCCCGCAGTACACGTGCGTGTCTTTAAAGTAGAGGTCCCCGCAGTACACGTGCGTGTCTTTAAAGTAGAGGTCCCCGCAGTACACGTGCGTGTCTTTAAAGTAGAGTGTCCCCCCGCAGTACACGTGCGTGTCTTTAAAGTAGAGGTCCCCGCAGTACACGTGCGTGTCTTTAAAGTAGAGGTCCCCGCAGTACACGTGCGTGTCTTTAAAGTAGAGGTCCCCCGCAGTACACGTGCGTGTCTTTTAAAGTAGTAGAGGTCCCGCAGTACGTGCGTGTCTTTAAAGTAGAGGTCCCCGCAGTACACGTGCGTGTCTTTAAAGTAGAGGTCCCCGCAGTACGTGCGTGTCTTTAAAGTAGAGGTCCCCCGCAGTACACGTGCGTGTCTTTAAAGTAGAGGTCCCCGCAGTACACGTGCGTGTCTTTAAAGTAGAGGTCCCCGCAGTACACGTGCGTGTCTTTAAAGTAGAGGTCCCCGCAGTACACGTGCGTGTCTTTAAAGTAGAGGTCCCCACAGTACACGTGCGTGTCTTTAAAGTAGAGGTCCCCACAGTACACGTGCGTGTCTTTAAAGTAGAGGTCCCCACAGTACACGTGCGTGTCTTTAAAGTAGAGGTCCCCACAGTACACGTGCGTGTCTTTAAAGTAGAGGTCCCCACAGTACACGTGCGTGTCTTTAAAGTAGAGGTCCCCACAGTACACGT
>NW_025750008.1:15000-17500 GCF_021184085.1 Oncorhynchus gorbuscha | reverse complement strand
CCACTGATCCCCCATTCACATTACTACCACTGATCCCCCATTCACATTACTACCACTGATCCCCATTCACATTACTACCACTGATCCCCCATTCACTACCACTGATCCCCATTCACTACCACTGATCCCCCATTCACTACCACTGATCCCCCATTCACATTACTACCACTGATCCCCCATTCACTACCACTGATCCCCCATTCACTACCACTGATCCCCCATTCACTACCACTGATCCCCCATTCACTACCACTGATCCCCCCATTCACTTTACTACCACTGATCCCCCATTCACTTTACTACCACTGATCCCCCATTCACATTACTACCACTGATCCCCCATTCACTACCACTGATCCCCCATTCACATTACTACCACTGATCCCCCATTCACATTACTACCACTGATCCCCCATTCACATTACTACCACTGATCCCCATTCACATTACTACCACTGATCCCCCATTCACTTTACTACCACTGATCCCCATTCACATTACTACCACTGATCCCCATTCACACTACCACTGATCCCCATTCACTACCACTGATCCCCCATTCACATTACTACCACTGATCCCCATTCACATTACTACCACTGATCCCCCATTCACTTTACTACCACTGATCACCCATTCACATTACTACCACTGATCCCCCATTCACATTACTACCACTGATCCCCATTCACTACCACTGATCCCCCATTCACATTACTACCACTGATCCCCCATTCACTTTACTACCACTGATCCCCCATTCACTACCACTGATCCCCCATTCACATTACTACCACTGATCCCCATTCACATTACTACCACTGATCCCCCATTCACTTTACTACCACTGATCACCCATTCACATTACTACCACTGATCCCCCATTCACATTACTACCACTGATCCCCATTCACTACCACTGATCCCCCATTCACATTACTACCACTGATCCCCCATTCACATTACTACCACTGATCCCCCATTCACTTTACTACCACTGATCCCCCATTCACATTACTACCACTGATCCCCCATTCACTACCACTGATCCCCCATTCACATTACTACCACTGATCCCCCATTCACATTACTACCACTGATCCCCCATTCACTTTACTACCACTGATCACCCATTCACATTACTACCACTGATCCCCCATTCACATTACTACCACTGATCCCCCATTCACTACCACTGATCCCCCATTCACATTACTACCACTGATCCCCATTCACATTACTACCACTGATCACCCATTCACATTACTACCACTGATCCCCCATTCACATTACTACCACTGATCCCCCATTCACTTTACTACCACTGATCACCCATTCACATTACTACCACTGATCCCCCATTCACATTACTACCACTGATCCCCCATTCACTACCACTGATCCCCCATTCACATTACTACCACTGATCCCCCATTCACTTTACTACCACTGATCACCCATTCACATTACTACCACTGATCCCCCATTCACATTACTACCACTGATCCCCCATTCACATTACTACCACTGATCCCCCATTCACATTACTACCACTGATCCCCCATTCACTACCACTGATCCCCCATTCACTACCACTGATCCCCCATTCACATTACTACCACTGATCCCCCATTCACATTACTACCACTGATCCCCCATTCACATTACTACCACTGATCCCCCATTCACATTACTACCACTGATCCCCCATTCACATTACTACCACTGATCCCCCATTCACTTTACTACCACTGATCACCAATTCACTTCACTACCACTGATCCCCCATTCACATTACTACCACTGATCCCCCATTCACATTACTACCACTGATCCCCCATTCACATTACTACCACTGATCCCCCATTCACTTTACTACCACTGATCACCCATTCACATTACTACCACTGATCCCCCATTCACATTTACTACCACTGATCCCCCATTCACATTACTACCACTGATCCCCCATTCACATTACTACCACTGATCCCCCATTCACTTTACTACCACTGATCCCCCATTCACATTTACTACCACTGATCCCCCATTCACATTACTACCACTGATCCCCCATTCACATTACTACCACTGATCCCCATTCACATTTACTACCACTGATCCCCCATTCACATTACTACCACTGATCCCCCATTCACTTTACTACCACTGATCCCCCATTCACTACCACTGATCCCCCATTCACATTACTACCACTGATCCCCCATTCACATTACTACCACTGATCCCCCATTCACTTTACTACCACTGATCACCCATTCACATTACTACCACTGATCCCCCATTCACATTACTACCACTGATCCCCATTCACTACCACTGATCCCCCATTCACATTACTACCACTGATCCCCCATTCACTACCACTGATCCCCCATTCACTACCACTGATCCCCCATTCACTACCACTGATCCCCCATTCACTACCACTGATCCCCCATTCACTACCACTGATCCCCATTCACTACCACTGATCCCC